>NC_068438.1:28666106-28731891 GCF_023373465.1 Oncorhynchus keta
CTGTGGCTTTTTGGACAGTGTCATGTCTTATCTAGAAGACATGCCTGTGTCTGGTTCTTCATGGTTGGAAGGATTAAGAGATACTCCAGCCTCAGTCATTGAGAAACTCTCCAGTGAGGAGTTCCAGATGAACGCTACCAACGAAGTGCGAAAAATACTGCTCAAATCAGTCAGTAGCTTTCCCAACAAAGTCAGTTCCAGCCAGACAGATTCTCAGATGTTGCCAGAAAAATCAACAATTTCCTTAAGGCATACAGATATAACTGCTTTTGAAATCGTTGGATCAATTAGAAATGACATGAAGAGCCTTTTCCCACCCACAGAGTCTTCTACTACTCTATGGCAGGCAGACTCTATGCTTCAACAGAGTGATGAGAAAACCTCAGAGTACACTGAGGCCACACCCAAAGGCTCACAGTCTGGTTTGGAAGTATCTGAGAAGAAGATCTGGACAACTGCAAAGACTATTTACCACAATGTGAAGACAAAGATGAGGAATTATTTTACATGGCAAAATCAAGTCAAAGCAACAACGGCTCAAGCCAAAAAGACCCTCAGCCATATTCTGGTTTCAATTCAGAAAGAGCTGTCAAAATCTGACCAAACGGTGACTGCGCTTTCACAAATAGAGAATGTGGTTGGAATGATGCTGAAGGATGTTGAAAGGGTAAGCAGTGAATGTGGTGAGGAACTGATCTATCAAGCGCCACAGCGTTCTTCCTCCTCGTTGTCATCCTCATCTGCCAGATCAAAGAAGTCAGAGTGGGAATTTTCACTCCCTGGCACTCCCATCTCTTCTGATTTACCAGAGAGTATTACTCAGCCCATTGTGAGATGCTCAGTCATCGACATGGGCAAATCTACTAAGCCAAAAACATTGGTGTGTGATGCCAGGGAAAGCATGTCTGCAATAGTGGATACCATCATAAAGGAGGTACATCCAGAGGAAGAAGGGGAGGTGCATTCCACCCTGATCTAACAGCTGCAATAGCAAGACTGGAGGAGCTCATATCTCAGGGTAGGATTGGTGCTCTCTCACGTGATCTTACTCACCAAGTCAACCGCATCATTTCTGAGAGCAACTTGACCCCTCTGGTTCTGACAGTGGCGGCTGGAAAGAGTGCCTCCGATACAGTCCTTACTGAGCTGAAGAGGAATGACAAGACGGTGGGGAAGCCCACAGCTTACAAGCTGGTTCAGCTTTTGCAGAGGAGTCTGTGAAGCGCCTCTTGCTTCCTAGCCTTGTGCCCTCTACAGCTTCAATGAGTCTGGCTCAGGGAGTTAGTGTGCCGGCTAGCGTATCTGAAGATGGATTTCATGTTCTTTTTCTACATCAGCATTTAGTGACACAGTCATCCTGTTTACCAAAGTAATGGTAAGCCAGGTCATGGACTCTGTGGTTTCTGATGCACAAAGCAGAGGGTCATCTCCAACCGGAACTGTAACTGATATAGGCAGTCTACTGAGTGGTAAGTCCTACCCTCTGCCATCTTTCTCCGCCATCAGCATGACAACAAGTGGGACCTCCAATGCTGCGGCCAACATAGATGCTGAGGAAAGGGATACCATCAGTTGTTTCGGTGTACCTCAGAGCATTGTTTGTGATCAGAATTCAACCAGCCCGGATGTTGCCTCGCTTTCAACCCCATCCACTGACAACTTAGTCGGTGATGATGACTTCACCGGCCTCATCAGCATGTTAGTGGTGAGACTTCTGTCAAAAATCCAAACCCAAACGGATCTGTACCCAACTGACGTCACACGCACGTCACAAGACCTGATTCCAAAAGTTATAGCTGCCTTCTGTGCATGGTCAGGCTGCTCTGAGACCCAAGCTTATCCCAAGAACCTGAAGAGTCACAAAGTATACAGCACCGTCTACAAACATCTGTTGAAGGAGTTTGGCTCAGAGAAAATACTCCAACTGGCCGTGTCGACTCAGGACTCCACATTCAATAGGATTCTTGTGAAGTCATTGAGCAAGGAGCTTCTCCACAGTTGTAACGAGGCATCAAGAGCAGCCTCAAGAACATCTTTCGAAGCCACCAGGCCAGAAGCTCTTCTCATGGCTGAAGATGTGAAGGCTACCAGAGGGAAGCTGTCTTTCCTACAAAGGCTTGCCAGACTGAAATTCGACTTAAAGGTACATCACACTTATTTAAGTTATCAATTGTGTCAATGTGAGTAAACAATGTTATTTAGAGAAAATGTAAAACCATCCATTAATTCCAAAACCATTTATAAATCTTGTTTTGCTGGTGTGTAAGATGTGATCGTTATTACCGTGAGATTGTTCTGCTGTGACAGTTGTTTTGACATGTTTTTGTTTTAGCCATTCATGATGGGAAACAAGAAGGATTCCAAGAAGAATTCCTGCCCTTCTGTATCTCAAGACCAGACTACTGCTGAAGATATCATGTGTAAGTCCATACAGCAGGACATTTACTGTTTGAGATATTGGTGTACAAAGCTGCTATTGCAAAAATATGAAACCCTATATACAGTACATTATATATTATCGATAGTAATCTCTTATGTAAAATTATTTATAGTTTCCAAATCTCAAGATTCTGGTTCTCATTTATTTGTGAAAGTAATAATGAGTTGAAACTAAGAATACAATATAACATCATTTCTAAATGAAAGTGCATGTCAACTCTCTCTCTTGTGTCACCCAACATAGTGGCACATCCTGCCACATTTGGACTCCCAGAGGGTCTTCCCTCCACCTCTCAACAGGAGAAGCCTCGCAAACGTCCCCTTCTAATCAGGATGTTTTCCACCATCTCCATAGGCCTATCCAAGCCATTCAAACGGTTTTCAAAGCAAGCTTAATACAACAATTTCCTTTAATACAGTAATATTTGCATTGAATTGGTGGCCTTTGTCTTCTTTCGTGTTTTGCCCTGTTAACACATTTGATTAGAAATTACATAGTATATTTAGTTTAGTTTATTATGCAGTCATAGTCACGGTGTAGGCTAAAAAAGTAATGTTGTCCTGAATAATGTATAGAACATGCACCCCCCTCCCCCACACACACACACACAGTGTGATTCATTGAACACACACACATAGTACTTCAGATATGTCCCACAACCAACATTCAACCAGATATCAATGATTCAGTGTAAAATACATGTACTGTAAAATAAACCGTATTTAATTTACAACCAATAAAATAATACATGATGCAGGACACTCAGTTATAAGGGAATTAACTGGTTTAACTTCTCAAACAGAAACACACACATTTCCAATTTCTGTGGATCGCCCATGTTTACATTTTACTGAATGCTAGTCTGACCTTTGACCTGTAGATGGCAGTAAATGTCTACTTTTGCTGCAGATCCATTTCTAAAGCTCAAACCTCTCTGAACAAGTAGCCAAAACATTTGTCCCTAGTGAGAGAGAGTATGTGTGTGGCAAAAAGGGAATATTGCACTACACTTTTAGATACAGATACATTTTGCATTCGGTAGCATAGCAAAGCTGTAGTTTTTTCAAATGCCAAATGTACATGTAGCATGCTTCTGCCTACAGATGCTTTTCTGAGTGACTTGTGTTGTGAGAGAACCAGAATTCAAACATAAACTCCTGGATTACATTTTATAATATTGTCAGCTCTTTTTAGTAACATATGGTAGCATACATGTTTCACACGGTGGCAAGTCAAGCTTGTTAGCTACATGTAACAACATTACATTATATGGTCAATATTTGTGTGTTTCCTCTTAGCTTTTACCTTCGACATCAACAAGCGACGCACGGGCTGGTCCTGCAGACTCCCACGCCCATGGCCCAGGAGAAGGCTGGGGGCCACCTGCTCACTCACGTCCCAGCCATCTCCTTTGAGACCAACTCTACTGTGGAGTGCACCTCCAAGAGGACTCTTGAAGAGAGGGACCGGGTGAAGGTTAAACTGGCCAACATGGCCTTGATGGGAAGGATCAAAAAGTCTTGGCTGTGAAATGCCAATTATGTGTGATTATCGAATTTATAATTTTCCACTTTTGAAACAATGGGAAAGACAGGGTTTATAGCAAAGGTTGCTCAGATTGGGCTTTTGGAAAAGGATGGAGGATGAAAGTGCACTCCTGATTCAGAGAGAAAGATCCAGCTTACTTTCAATAACTCAATAAATGTAAGTGTTGGAACCATACATAGCTGGTAACTTGAGCTCGGCAGAGTAGTTTTGACCTGTGTCCAGATGCAGTCATTTATGTTGTCTAAATGCAATTTGTCTCTTATAACAATGTTATTTTTCTGAATAATGTAATTTAATTGACTGGTAGGTAGTCACTAACTATTTGTAGCATGTGTTCCTCTGTTTATTGATATTTGCATGGTGTGTATGTGTTAAGCTGTTAAGTAATTAATGTTGATATTATCCAAAGGGTTTTTAACTGAAATGTTAAATGTTGGAGTCTCGATCTCAGACATTTGCGCTCATATTTGTAAATAGTATTTAAAAAATGGCAGAATCAAACAGTATTGGAATAGTGACTTGTATTTTGCATCTAGAAGTGTAAGAATTTTAGAAGAATGCTATTTCATCAGTCAAATGTTGCACTGTTTGATAAGACAGGGTAAAGAAAACCACCATTTTAATAAGTTTAGTTGTGAGTTTGACATTTTACCACAAGAAGTCACTATAATACTATACGTTATCAAACAGGGTTGTGCTGAAAATCAAATGAACCACAGCCAAATTAATTATTTGCAACTAAGAGTAAGATTAAAAAAGACATGTATAACTTATTTCTTGATAAAATACATTCTAAAATGTAAATATATGTGATTTCTGAGTATGTAGTGCACATATCTTTTTAAGGCCCAAAGCAGACGTTTTTATATCAATATCAAATCATTTCTGGGTAACAATTAAGTACCTTACTGTAATAGATTACGATGAAAATGGTCAAAAATGTATTTTTGCAAAAAAACTTTCAAGCAATAATTTTGCTAGGACTGTCTGGGAGTGGTCAGTGTGGGGGAAATTAAAACTAGCTGGTATTGGCACTCTCTTTGTCGTTGGTCTATAAACCAATTTACACATGGTGATGTCGCCATGGAAAGCCAAAACTCTCTCCCATGCAAACCTGCTGATTAGAAGGTGCTGTATAGATGTGAGAAACTCTCTTTTCATGGCACTTCAATATCGAAGTGAATTTTTCGTAGCAGGTTAGGAAACTGAGGTTAAGGTTAGGAAAAGGGTTAGGGTTAGTGAAAATGCTCTCCAAATCTTCTACGAAAATTACTTTGCATTGAAGTGCTGTGAAAAGAATGTGTCCCTGCTCAGGTGTTGCATGCATCAACCAATGGTTGTGTGCCAAGTCATCCATTGTGTCATCGACTGACAGATTGCTATAACATATGATGTGGTTAGCTGACACACAAAATACCTATCCAGGCAGTATAAGATCTGGCAAGTGTCAGCAAGGCCTGGGCAGAGGAACATGCTCCGTATTTTCAACCAGAACTATCAGGAAGCAACCCCGATCACATTTTTGTAAAACACATTTACAGTGTTAGTTTCATCAGCTGTTGTACAATATGAAATACAATTATTTTGACTTCACAGGGCCTTTAAATGTAGGCAAACAAGTTTTCAGCATTCAAACTCATCTACCCAGCCAGATTCAGCACCATGGACAGTGAAGATCAGAATACCTGCGATCTGACGATTAGAACAACAGTGCTATTTTAAGTGATTTTCAAGACACCCAAAGTCAATTTAAATCCACAACAAAATCTGCAGGATAAAAAGCAATATAATCAAACATTCAAATAAGTAAACAGGCTATATTAAAGTGCACTAAACATAGAGACAGACTAACCATGGAGAACACTAAACATGATGACAGATTAACCAGGGAAGTGAATTTAACAGAGGTTTAAGCTAAAACAACAGAATCTGGGTAAATCTGTGTGAAGAGGTGTGGCTTTAGTGTGGATTTGAATAGTACACAAGTAGGCCAACGCTATTTTTGCACTGTAAAACTTTTTTAAGTGTTATGTTTTCCCAGATTCATAGTGTTATGCAGCCCAGGCCTATCTAGGAAGGCTGGGCATAAATAGTTTGCTCACAGCATCACATGATGACGTGGGCAACATAAACACTTAAACTCTGTGGATTAAAGTTAATAGTAATCAAAACTAATTTCACCACGAAAGGAAGTGCAATCGAAATGAATGAAGAAGACAAGGTCATTCCAGTGAGTTAATAAAATGACAAGGTGTTGCCTGTCAGCGTTGTAGACTACTGCCTCACAAGCCCGGGCTTTAGTGGCACTGGCATACGCGCTTGCCTCTGCACTGAAGGAGCCACCGAACGCGTCCGCGTTGCAGCTCTCACTTTCTCCCGCTACAGTATGTCCTACAATGACATATTTGGTGGGGATTTGCAGCCAACAATAGGATTGGATTGGGACTAAATCAATGAATAAAACGATATTGAAATGAATATTATTAACAAATATTTCCCAGAAGATTTTGGGTTCAACCTAAGGCTGACTAGGACAGATCAATCAACTTGATCCGACACAGTCAGCCTACATGTCATACGTAAGTAAACCCACAAGAGAGACAATATTGCAAAGGCAGGAAGGACCATGTTCGATGGAAGGCGTAGGGGTAGGCAATCGAAAACGTTTGACGGGGAAATTTCTGTCAATATTAGCTAGTCCTACTGAGTGGGCAAGTAACCTTTCCCGCGCTCTTCCTAAAAATACTATTTGTGATGTCATAAAGGTCTAACGTTCCATGACGTAGCATGTAGCCCTAAATTACAGTCCCTGCCTGCAATATTGTCCTCACTCTCGACCTGAACTCAACTTGAATGTAACCAACACAGACAAGGACATGCTTTTGAGATATAAAATAGCTTGAATGGATGAAGAAAAGGTCAGCTAAATTACTTCATACAATATTGGGGGAAAGTAAAAAAGGGTAAAGCAATATAAGCGGATATTTCTTGTAAAAAGCTATAACATATTGTAAAGCAAATGTACCATTCTTTATAAAGTCACCAGCTTAGCTCTGAAATGGCTGTAGCTCTATTTATGATGTCCTCTGCACAGATCTACTCTGACATTGACATATTATTACTTATTGGAATGTCTGACCTTCAGGTAGCACAGAGGGAGGATGGTGATCCTCAGAGGGAAGGAAAGGAAGTTGTTGAGGAAGAACCGGTGGCCACGCCCAAAGAGGAGGCCAAGAAGGGAAGGAAGGTAAGATAGCACGAGTGACAGAGCACATAATAGGCCTACTGGGTTACACTCTGTACCTGATAGCAGCCATACCATAGATATCTATATATATCAGATAACAACATACGTAGTAGCTGTTTTCAAAACGTGTTTTAAGAGCTGTTTTGACCTGGCCCATAGCCTATTCATAAATTGTCTCAGAGTAGGAGTGCTTATCTAGGATCAGTTTTGCATTTGTGATCATAATGAATACAATTATTTGGGCAAGTTTGAGCCCACACCTTATCTGATGAACTTTATGTATACGGGCCCTGGTGTTACATGTCTGCCATCATTTGAGATCTGGAATCTGTTCTGTTCTATCCTAGGCAAAAAGTAAGAGGAGTGGCAAGAAGTCAAGGAAGCTGGGCACTGACAACGATGCAGGTCAGAGATTTACCTCTGTAGTACTACATTGTTTCTCTATTCTGTCTGTGATGTGCAGGTTGTGCTATCCATTTTCAATGAAACTGTAGTCTACTGTAATCAGTAAGAAAGGTCACATAGATAGCTTTATTCAAATAGGCCTATTCTAAAACCTAAAACAATGAAATCAGAGTATTAAGAGATAAAACGTCTGATTTCTCTTTAGTCTCCAGGAATAAACACCTGGATAGAGGATCTGTAATTGAGCTCCTGGAGAAGAAAGCTGTTAAGGCTGCATTCGGCCCAGGCAACAAGGATGAAATGGAATACTCCTACCCAATCCTCATCTCATTCCTGCGCAATCTTACTGATGAGTATGTTAAAGGCTTTTCTGTAATGTTCAACATTTATGAAATATTGTGCAGTGGGAACTAAACACTAACTAAAACACTTATTTTAAATGTTCTAGGCAGTGGCAAGTGATCTACAAAGGACTAAAAACCCTGTAAGTTTCCCTACCTGCCTTTGACCTTTGATGTGTCAATGATCTGTTGAATTCAGAGATTAGCCATCAAGTCATATTCGGTTATTCATGTTCATTTCTCTGTCAGACTTCATCAAACGTTGAATTCAGTCACAGACAAGAATAACAATGTTGATCAAATGCATTCTGTTCGATCTAGAATACTTGACATCACAGTTCCATTGAAAAGACTGTTTTTGTCCTGTTTGTTCAAAACAGATGACGAAGGAACAGCTTGCCAAATTGTGCAAGACAATTGTAACCTTCATCGCACAGACCACCCTGCAGATCCTGCTGCCAGCCCTGGCCGCGTACTTGGGGTAAAGGACTTTGCTGACGACGACACTGACTCACCCAAGAGGGGTGGCAGTGCAAGATCCTTTGCTGCCTTTGATCAGGAAAGACTGGAGCTCATCCAGGAAGTTAGATATCTGGCGAAGAAAATGTATAAGGGCGGCACAGGGGCTCAACATCTCAGGTCCCTAACACCCTCTTCTAAGAGGTATGTTCCCCTTAAGGTTTTCATGTATGGATTTCACCAAGATCATCTATCCCAGTGTTAGCCAATGCAATTCACTCTATCTGATGTAGTACAAAATGTAATGTATCAGCCTTTATGAGCATGTAAAGCGATCAAAAGGACATGTAGATATTTAGAATACTAAAATTACAACGCTTGACCGATTTGCCAAGTTAAGACAGGAATTATCATGCTTTGCTTGTTCGTTTTAAAGTTCCCAGACCTCAGTGAAAGTCCACCTGGGAATGACAGAGGACAGAATCATCAAAAGTGTCCAGGAGCAACTGTCTGATCATAATATCCTGTCCTCTTGCCCACCTGAGCTGACTGTTGGTCTTATCAAGGTGGTGGTCGAACAGCTTAACTCTGCCCTCTCTGCGACCTTCAGCAGAGCCATTTCAGGGCAGTCCTCCCCTATTTCTTCTGGTAACCAGGCCGCTGAACAAATGGTCAACATGGTCCAGAAATGTTTTGATGATCACGCCACTCCAGAGGACCAGAGCTCCACCTCTGTATTAGAGTCATGCATTCCACCTGCAACAGAAGAGGTGATGACTGTTATTGCAGAGATGGTGGGTGAATTGGAAAAAAAAGATCCGGAATTGGTTAACGTTTTTCGAGAAGTGGCTGTGAAAGTTAAAATGTTGGCATCTGGCAGTGACCTTGTAGTGGAGCACCTGGATGTTGAAGACGACTCTCCTGTTCCAGAGGAGCTGAACATAATGTGTACATCTTGCAAAGCAATGATGCAAAATCTTGGCACTCTGTTTAGTGTGAAGTTCAAGACCAAAGCTTCAAAGGCTATGAGTGAAATTCTTGTGAGAAGGTTAATGAGCGATATCTCTGGTATGGTTCAACCTTCTCATTCGTTTAGTACCACTTCAAGCTTGATGAATGCATCTCGCCCATCTGACAGGATCCTTGATTCTGCGGCCACTGAGCTCATACAGACCAAAGTAGAATCTGAGGCATCAAAAATAATTGATAACTTTGTTGAAGATGTCAAGGACATTGTGCAGTATGCTGAATTAGATCAGCCAACAAGCACCCAGAGAGATACCCAAGTGGGACACTGTACGACAAAGCGGAAACCCTTCCATGCAGCTCGTAGACTCTGCGAGAGACTTCAGGCAAAGCTGGAGACATTGTTCCTCAGAATGGGTGGAGCTCCAGTCCAAGGGGAAGAACTTATGGAAAAAGCTGACTCCAGTGCTGTGCTTCTGGAACATAATGACTCCAGTGATCTGCCTGTTTCAATCCTGAGCTTGCCTTCCCCATGTAGGAGTGAATCCCCTATATCAGAACGTAGTTCATCTTCTTTATCTGATGGATGTGATTCAACTGACTCTGTAGGAGAAAAACACCAGAGCAACCTGAAACCAGTAAGAGTGAGGCAATACTGCAAGTGGTCAACTCAACAGGACTTGGTTCTCTCCGTAAATGCCAAAGTGAGAACTCTCAACCATTACTGTCTCTCTGTGATTCCAACATGGTGCCCTGCACCAAAGAGGTCTTGTCCCAGATTGTGACCATGTATAGGTCAGAGGTGGCAGATTTGGAATGCACATCATCTGTTGCAGAGGGTTCCTCTTACAACTCCCTTGAAGTCTGTGGCTTTTTGGACAGTGTTATGTCTTATCTAGAAGACATGCCTGTGTCTGGTTCTTCATGGTTGGAAGGATTAAGAGATACTCCAGCCTCAGTCATTGAGAAACTCTCCAGTGAGGAGTTCCAGATGAACGCTACCAACGAAGTGCGAAAAATACTGCTCAAATCAGTCAGTAGCTTTCCCAACAAAGTCAGTTCCAGCCAGACAGATTCTCAGATGTTGCCAGCAAAATCAACAATTTCCTTAAGGCATACAGATATAACTGCTTTTGAAATCGTTGGATCAATTAGAAATGACATAAAGAGCCTTTTCCCACCCACAGAGTATTCTACTACTCTATGGCAGGCAGACTCTATGCTTCAACAGAGTGATGAGAAAACCTCAGAGTACACTGAGGCCACACCCAAAGGCTCACAGTCTGGTTTGGAAGTATCTGAGAAGAAGATCTGGACAACTGCAAAGACTATTTACCACAATGTGAAGACAAAGATGAGGAATTATTTTACATGGCAAAATCAAGTCAAAGCAACAACGGCTCAAGCCAAAAAGAGCCTCAGCCATATTCTGGTTTCAATTCAGAAAGAGCTGTCAAAATCTGACCAAACGGTGACTGCGCTTTCACAAATAGAGAATGTGGTTGGAATGATGCTGAAGGATGTTGAAAGGGTAAGCAGTGAATGTGGTGAGGAACAGATCTATCAAGCGCCACAGCGTTCTTCCTCCTCGTTGTCATCCTCATCTGCCAGATCAAAGAAGTCAGAGTGGGAATTTTCACTCCCTGGCACTCCCATCTCTTCTGATTTACCAGAGAGTATTACTCAGCCCATTGTGAGATGCTCAGTCATCGACATGGGCAAATCTACTAAGCCAAAAACATTGGTGTGTGATGCCAGGGAAAGCATGTCTGCAATAGTGGATACCATCATAAAGGAGGTACATCCAGAGGAAGAAGGGGAGGTTGCATTCCACCCTGATCTAACAGCTGTAATAGCAAGACTGGAGGAGCTCATATCTCAGGGTAGGATTGGTGCTCTCTCACGTGATCTTACTCACCAAGTCAACCGCATCATTTCTGAGAGCAACTTGACCCCTCTGGTTCTGACAGTGGCGGCTGGAAAGAGTGCATCCGATACAGTCCTTACTGAGCTGAAGAGGAATGACAAGACGGTGGGGAAGCCCACAGCTTACAAGCTGGTTCAGCTTTTTGCAGAGGAGTCTGTGAAGCGCCTCTTGCTTCCTAGCCTTGTGCCCTCTACAGCTTCAATGAGTTTGGCTCAGGGAGTTAGTGTGCCGGCTAGCGTATCTGAAGATAGGATTTCATGTTCTTTTTCTACATCAGCATTTAGTGACACAGTCAGCCTGTTTACCAAAGTAATGGTAAGCCAGGTCATGGACTCTGTGGTTTCTGATGCACAAAGCAGAGGGTCATCTCCAACCGGAACTGTAACTGATATAGGCAGTCTACTGAGTGGTAAGTCCTACCCTCTGCCATCTTTCTCCGCCATCAGCATGACAACAAGTGGGACCTCCAATGCTGCGGCCAACATAGATGCTGAGGAAAGGGATACCATCAGTTGTTTCGGTGTACCTCAGAGCATTGTTTGTGATCAGAATTCAACCAGCCCGGATGTTGCCTCGCTTTCAACCCCATCCACTGACAACTTAGTCGGTGATGATGACTTCACCGGCCTCATCAGCATGTTAGTGGTGAGACTTCTGTCAAAAATCCAAACCCAAACGGATCTGTACCCAACTGACGTCACACGCACGTCACAAGACCTGATTCCAAAAGTTATAGCTGCCTTCTGTGCATGGTCAGGCTGCTCTGAGACCCAAGCTTATCCCAAGAACCTGAAGAGTCACAAAGTATACAGCACCGTCTACAAACATCTGTTGAAGGAGTTTGGCTCAGAGAAAATACTCCAACTGGCCGTGTCGACTCAGGACTCCACATTCAATAGGATTCTTGTGAAGTCATTGAGCAAGGAGCTTCTCCACAGTTGTAACGAGGCATCAAGAGCAGCCTCAAGAACATCTTTCGAAGCCACCAGGCCAGAAGCTCTTCTCATGGCTGAAGATGTGAAGGCTACCAGAGGGAAGCTGTCTTTCCTACAAAGGCTTGCCAGACTGAAATTCGACTTAAAGGTACATCACACTTATTTAAGTTATCAATTGTGTCAATGTGAGTAAACAATGTTATTTAGAGAAAATGTAAAACCATCCATTAATTCCAAAACCATTTATAAATCTTGTTTTGCTGGTGTGTAAGATGTGATCGTTATTACCGTGAGATTGTTCTGCTGTGACAGTTGTTTTGACATGTTTTTGTTTTAGCCATTCATGATGGGAAACAAGAAGGATTCCAAGAAGAATTCCCGCCATTCTGTATCTCAAGACCAGACTACTGCTGAAGATATCATGTGTAAGTCCATACAGCAGGACATTTACTGTTTGAAATATTGGTGTACAAAGCTGCTATTGCAAAAATATGAAACCCTATATACAGTACATTATATATTATCGATAGTAATCTCTTATGTAAAATTATTTATAGTTTCCAAATCTCAAGATTCTGGTTCTCATTTATTTGTGAAAGTAATAATGAGTTGAAACTAAGAATACAATATAACATCATTTCTAAATGAAAGTGCATGTCAACTCTCTCTCTTGTGTCACCCAACATAGTGGCACATCCTGCCACATTTGGACTCCCAGAGGGTCTTCCTCCACCTCTCAACAGGAGAAGCCTCGCAAACGTCCCCTTCTAATCAGGATGTTTTCCACCATCTCCATAGGCCTATCCAAGCCATTCAAACGGTTTTCAAAGCAAGCTTAATACAACAATTTCCTTTAATACAGTAATATTTGCATTGAATTGGTGACCTTTGTCTTCTTTCGTGTTTTGCCCTGTTAACACATTTGATTAAAAATTACATAGTATATTTAGTTTAGTTTATTATGCAGTCATAGTCACGGTGTAGGTTAAACAAAGTAATGTTGTCCTGATTAATGTATAGAACATGCACCCCCCCCCTCCACACACACACACACACACACACAGTGTGATTCATTGAAACACACACATAGTACTTCAGATATGTTCCACAACCAACATTCAACCAGATATCAATGATTCAGTGTAAAATACATGTACTGTAAAATAAACCGTATTTAATTTACAACCAATAAAATAATACATGATGCAGGACACCGGGTTTGGGACTTATTTCAGGCCTAACATCGCCACGAACGTCCACATTCGTCTTGGAATTGCAAGCAGTCAATCGCGGTTTCCATCCGCACGGCCATGGCAGCACGTAAACCAGTGGAATGGGTTCAGGCGGTGATAACTGCTCTTAAACGCTAGTAAAACCAAATGCATGCTTTTCAACCGTTCGCAGCCTGCACCCGCACGCCTGACCAGCATCACCACCCTGAATGGTTCCGACCTTGAATATGTGGACATGTATAAGTACCTAGGTGTCTGGCTAGACTGTAAACTCTCCTTCCAGACTCATATCAAACATCTCCAATCGAAAATCAAATCAAGAGTCGGCTTTCTATTCCGCAACAAAGCCTCCTTCACTCACGCCTCCAAACTTACTCTAGTAAAACTGACTATCCTAGCGATCCTCGACTTCGGCGATGTCATCTACAAAATTGCTTCCAACACTCTCAGCAAACTGGATGCAGTTTATCACAGTGCCATCCGTTTTGTCACTAAAGCACCTTATACCACCCACCACTGCGACTTGTATGCTCTAGTCGGCTGGCCCTCGCTACATATTCGTCGCCAGACCCACTGGCTCCAGGTCATCTACAAGTCCATGCTAGGTAAAGCTCCGCCTTATGTCAGTTCACTGGTCACGATGGCAACACCCATCCGTAGCACGCGCTCCAGCAGGTGTATCTCACTGATCATCCCTAAAGCCAACACCTCATTTGGCCGCCTTTCGTTCCAGTTCTCTGCTGCCTGTGACTGGAACGAATTGTAAAAAATCGCTGAAGTTGGAGACTTTTATCTCCCTCACCAACTTCAAACATCTGCTATCTGAGCAGCTAACCGATCGCTGCAGCTGTACATAGTCTATCGGTAAATAGCCCATCCATTTTTACCTACCTCATCCCCATACTGTTTTTATTTATTTACTTTTCTGCTCTTTTGCACACCAATATCTCTACCTGTACATGACCATCTGATCATTTATCACTCCAGTGTTAATCTGCAAAATTGTAATTATTCGCCTACCTCCTCATGCCTTTTGCACACAATGTATATAGACTCCCCTTTTTTCTCTACTGTTATTGACTTGTTAATTGTTTACTCCATGCGTAACTCTTGTGTTGTCTGTTCACACTGCTATGCTTTATCTTGGCCAGGTCGCAGTTGCAAATGAGAACTTGTTCTCAACTAGCCTACCTGGTTAAATAAAGGTGAAATAAAATAAATAAAAAAAAAATAAACAGATTCGACGAGCAGGTAATATTATAGTGTTAGTTATATGAGTTCGAAGTGGGAGTAGTTAGCTAGTTGCAACTGCAAGCAGTGAATCTTTTGTTGAGGGCTTGTACAGGTAGATAGCTAATTGTATTTATGTCACTGTGAAGTGCATGCTAGACTGCTTTCTAGCTAGGTAGCTATTGATAGTAACTACGTTAGGACAAATATTTGTATATCTGTGTTCGGATGATGTGTACCAAAAGTGCAAGTTACTTTTAGCTACCTAACTAGTAAGCTACCCATGTAGCTAGCTAGCCAACTAAACATGCATTTTAATGTTGCATATATATTGGGTGTTGGTGTAGCTAACTCGGAGTATTTGCACACTACGTCTAATATTGGCTAATTCTTCCTAGACAATTGGGGAAAAGATGTCCCTATTGTACCAGCTAGGAAGTCCTATAATTTAGCTACCTTGCTAACTGTAAACAAATGAGAGGTGTGACTCCAACATGCACTGATTAAAATGCAAGGTCTGTCACATGTGGGGAAAAAATGAAGAACATACTGGTTGCATGCTGTCAGCCAACATTCATGTTGCTGTCTGAGGAATCTGGATTTTCAACCTGACCATGTTTCTGCTCTGAGGTAACGTTAAACGCTCAATAATAAGATCAAAAACAACATGGATCCGTACAAATTGACAGACATCCGTTTTTTTGTTAAATATCTACTTACATAATTACCACATCCTTAAATTATGATATACATATTGTGAGTTTGTCTCAATCCAATATTTGAGCGTGTTTAGGTGTTTGTGGTCACCACAGCAGCAGTCTACAAGGCTCGCCCAACTACAAGTTTCTGGCAGTTAAGTTTTTCTTATTACCCAGAGTTGGATGAATTCGTGGATACAATTTTTTAGATCTCTGCATGCAGTGTGTATGAAGTTAAGAGGTAATGATGATAGCCAATGCTGACTAGCATTTGTACAATGACTGAAGGCTACAGGTACACCGAATCAAATTTTATTGGTCACATACACATGGTTAGCAGATGTTAATGCGAGTGTAGCGAAATGCTTCTGGTTCTGACAGTGCAGTAATATCTAACAAGTAATCTAACAATTCCCCAACAACTACCTAATGCACACACATCTAAAGGGGTGAATGAGAATATGTACATATAAGTATATGGATGAGCGATGGCCGTGCGGCATAGGCAAGGTGCAGTAGATGGTATAAAATACCGTATGTACATGTGACGTGAGCAATGCAAGATATGTAAACATCATTAAAGTAAAATTATTTTAAGTGACTAGTGATCCATTTATTAAAGTATCCAGTGATTGCGTCTCAGTGTAGGCAGCAGCCTCTCTGAGTTAGTGATGGCTATTTAACAGTCTGATGGCCTTGAGATAGAAGCTGTTTTTCAATCTCTCTGTCCCAGCTTTAAATCACCTGTACTGACCTCGCCTTTTGGATGATAGCGGTGTGAACAGGCAGTGGCATATACTACTACTGTACAGTACTGCTACAGTATCCCTTTAAGGGTGCCAAAGATTCCACTAATGACCTTGAGGTTGAATGTGTGAAACATTGGGTTATGTAGTCTAGCCAGTCCATCAATAGTTTTTACACTGTCTGTTGCCCCTAACTATATCTCATCAGAAGTCATTATCAGTCAACATTATCAAATTGTAAGATCAACATTTTAAAATGCTCCAGCTGACTTGATGGAGAGTTTGTTGTTGCTTGAGAGCTGGTATGTCTGTAAATCAGCTCTGGGTCTCAATTTTATCCAAACTAAGCTTTGTCTGTTTTGGTTGTCAAAGACCACCTCCAAAGGGACTGAAACAAATGGTTCTTGCTGCAGTGCAAGCAGTGCTGCCAGAAACTCGTCACCTTCTTTAAACTCCTTTGTGTGAAAGCTGTTCTACAAATAAACTTGAAAAGGGTTTGCGCTATGCAGTGGTTTGTATTTAACCTAAACATGCTTAAGTGCCATGGCACACTGTGCAACTGCCCTCAACTCCAGTACAGACTTTTGAAATGGAATATCAGCACTTTTTGTGCAGTTTGGGTAGGATCTGGGCCTCGGGTTTCAGAGGCTACGGAGGGATTCTGTAGCACAGAGTGGTGATTGTACTCAGATGGTGATTGTACTCCGGCTTAGCAGCTCTGCTCGGATTATTACAGTTTGATGAAAGTGTAATAAGGGATTACATCCGCCTCGTGTTGTTAAGACCATTTAGAAGCCTCTAAGTCATAGGATTGCATGTGTTGGCTTTATCAGGGTGGATTTCATAGTCAGAATCATAGTTTCTGTGTGAACCTTGCTTATTTTGCCCAAAAACCTACCCAGTGTCCAGAAACAATGAAAGTATTCTGAACAATAAGTCTAAATCACAGTTGTATGCAACTTCAGAATCCTGCATTACAACCAAAAAAATGTATGTCAAAAAGCTACCACAGCGAGGAAGAGAGAGGTTGGTGGATGCCAATGTGATGTACGAGATTAATGAGAAATAATAATCTCAACCTAGTAGTATTAGTCATCACAGCATCAGCCCAGAAAGATATGAAGCAGGGATTGGACTGTGGGCTGAGGTTCAGAAGCCTGACTATTCTCCTACCCCCTATCTTGGGACTTTCATTCCCAGGCCAAAGTTTCTCCCTGAGGGGCCCCAGTGGTAGACAGGATCCAGCTAGTAAGCAGTCCCAGGCCATGAGGCTCTTCCTTAGAATGGATGCATGTCTGAACCTAACTGTTTCCTCAACCATGATTAGGCCTACAACAGTGTAGTCTCTATTTACCATGCTCCCAAGCCTTGTTCATCACTGGGCTGTTGGAGAAGTCTGGAAGTGGAAATCGAGGCTAACAACATCCTGGCTCTGTTGCCCCACGACTATGTCGGGGCCTGAAGGAGAGCCAGAGCCACATCAAGGAGGAGTGCTCCATTCAGAAAAGCTCACTTGTCAACTGTGCTGCTGCTTATGGCTCATTGACATTCCAAGCTTGATGTGCTCTGCATACAAGATCCCAGATGTGTTTGTTTTTGTCCCGTGTAAATATTCATTTATTTTTTGAATACATTGAAATAATTGAATCTCTTTTTTCCATTTTCAAATTAAATATACCTTCCTGCAACCCGCCTCACTCAATGTGGTACGGATCTGCTATTTTTTTAAACCTTATAACTAGAATGGCCGATTTAATTAGGGCCGATTTCAAGTTTTCATAACAATCCGAAATCGGTATTTTTGGGCGCCAATTTGATTTTTAATGAAACATTTTATACCTTTATTTAACTAGGGAAGTCAGTTAAGAACACATTCTTATTTTCAATGACGGCGTAGGAACGGTTGGTTAATTGCCTTGTTCAGGGGCAGAACGACAGATTTTCACCTTGTCAGCACGGGGATCCAATCTTGCAACCTTACGGTTAACTAGTCCTACGCTCTAACCACCTGCCTCTCGTTGCACTCCACAACTGCAGTAGAAGCCAAGGTAAGTCGCTAGCTAGCATTAAACTTATCTTATAAAAAACAATAAATCATAATCACGCTGGGGGATGATTTTACAAAAGCGCATTTGCGAAAATGCACAATCGTTGACGACTGTGCCTAACCATAAACACGATGCCTTTCTTAAAATCAATACACAGAAGTATATATTTTTAAACCTGCATATTTAGCTAAAAGAAATCCAGGTTCGCAGGCAATATTAACCAGGTGAAATTGTGTCACTTCTCTTGTGTTCATTGCACGCAGAGTCAGGGTATATGCAACAGTTTGGGCAACCTGGCTCATTGCGAACTAATTTGCCAGAATTGTACGTAATTATGACATAACATTGAAGGTTGTGCAATGTAACAAGAATATTTAGACGTATGGATGCCACCCGTTAGATAAAATACGGAACCGTTCCGTATTTCACTGAAAGAATAAACGTCTTGTTTTCGAGATGATAGTTTCCGGAATCGACCATATTAATGACCTAAGGCTCGTATTTCTGTGTGTTATTATGTTATAATTAAGTCTATGATTTGATAGAGCAGTCTGACTGAGCAATGGTAGGTAGCAGCAGGCTCATAAGCATTCATTCAAACAGCACTTTCGTGCGTTTTGCCAGCAGCTCTTCGCAAGCACAGCGCTGTTTCTGACTTCAAGCCTATCAGCCTAATGGCTGGTGTAACCGAGGTGAAATTGCTAGCTAGTTAGCGGGGTGCGCGCTAATAGTGTTTCAAAAGTCACTCGCTCTGAGACTTGGAGTAGTTATTCCCCTTGCTCTGCAAGGGCCGTGGCTTTTGTGGACCGATGGGTAACGCTGCTTCGAGTGTGGCTGTTGTCAATGTGTTCCTGGTTCGAGCCCAGGTAGGGGAGAGGAACGGAAGCTATACTGTTACACTGGCAATACTATAGTGCCTATAAAAACATCAAATAGTCAAAGGTATATGAAATACAAATGGTATAGAGAGAAATAGTCCAATAAATACTATATTAACTTCAACCTAAAACCTCTTACCTTGGAATATTGAAGACTCATGTTAAAAGGAACCACCAGCTTTCATATGTTCTCATGTTCTGAGCAAGGAACTTAAATGTTAGCTTTTTTTACATGGCACATATTGCACTTTTACTTCTCCAACACTTTGTTTTTGCGTTATTTAAACCAAATTGAACATGTTTCATTATTTATTTGAGGCTAAATGGATTTTTATTGATGTATTATATTAAGTTAATATAAGTGTTCATTCAGTATTGTTGTAATTGTCATTATTACAAATAAATCAATAAAAATCGTCTGATTTTAATCGGTATCGGCGTTGAAAAATCATAATTGGTCGACCTCTACTTATAACTGGAACCTCCATCAGAGCTAGTTAGCTACGAGCTATTTAGTCATTGTTAGCCACTGCTAGCGGTCTTTACCTATAGCTCAGACACCAGACACTTTAGCCCATATAATACCTGCCAGTTTGCACAGCGTGATATCAGCCCTGAGCATATTGGACTGCTTTTTTTTCCTCCACGATATCACCGGAATCCTGCCGCAAGCTCTGGAACATTACACTGGATCATTGCAGCTAGCTAGCTGCTACCGAGTAACTATTGTCCAGAAGCATGTACCAGTTAGCCTCGAGCTAGGCCCATCTCCCGGCTAGTAAACAAAGTACACCAACTACAATACCTCTCTTGCCAATTGGCCTGGACCCTTTGTCGACACGGAGCCCGCCGATCCATCACGACTTGTCCCGTCAGTAGAGGTAGTCATCTTAAATAAGCATGCCCCTTTCAAATTTAGAACTAATGACAGCTATAGCCATTAGTTCACTCCAGACTTGACTGCCCTTGACCAGCACAAAAACATCCTGTGGCGTCCTGCACTGGCATCGGATAGTCCGCGCGATATGCAACTTTTCAGGAAAATCAGGAACCAAAATACTCACACAGTTGGTTAGTTAGGCTAGTTCCAAAAAGTTTTGGGACACTGTAAAGTCCATGGAGAATAAGAGCACCTCCTCCCAGTTGCCCACTGCACTGAGGCTAGGAAACACTGTCACCACTGATAAATCCACGATAATCGAGAATTTCAATAAGCATTTCTCTACGGCTGGCCATACTTTCCACCTGGCTACCCTAGCCAACAGCTCTGCACCCCCCGCAGGAACTGGCCCAAACCCCTTGCTTCTCCTTCACCCAAATCCAGACAGCTGATGTTCTGAAAGAGCTGCAAAATAGCTCGTAGCTAACTAGCTCTGATGGAGGTTCCAGTTATAAGTAGAGGTCGACCAATTATGATTTTTTCCCCCTACAAATCAGCTGGGCTGGACAATCTGGACCCTTTATTCCGAAAAGTATCCGCCGCCAACCTCAAACTTCAACCTCTTTCGTATCATCTGAGATTCCTCAATATTGGAAAGTGACTGCTGTCATCCCCCTCTTCAAAGGGGAAGACACTCTAGACCCAAACTGTTATAGACCTATATCCATGCCTTTCTAAAGTCTTCGAAAGCCAAGTGAACAAACAGATCACCGACCATTTCGAATCCCACCGTACCTTCTCCGCTATGCAATCCGGTTTCTGAGCTGGTCGAGAGCGTGGCTGAGGTGCACCCAACGTCCTAAACGGTATCATAACCGCCATCAATAAGAGACAATACTGTGCAGCCGTCTTCATCGACCTGGCCAAGGCTTTCGACTCTGTCAATCACTGTATTCTTATCGGCAGATTCAATAGCCTTGGTTTCTCAAATGACCGCCTTGCCTGTTTCGCCAACTACTTCTCAGAGTTCAGTGTGTCAAATCGGAGGGCCCATTGTCCGGAACTCTGGCAGTCTCTATGGGGGTGCCACAGGGTTACAGCCTCTACAAGGCTGTCCTCTTTTCCCTCTCTTCCACCCCCTCTTCTTTCCCTCCTTTCTCCTGAGAAACTGGTAGAATTATATCTCTGCATGTCATGTTTGACTGGACGAACTTGTTCTATGGCAGTGTCTGAGAGTCCTTATCCATTGTGTTCTCCCTCAGGTTGCAGGAGCTGACAGTCTGCTCAGAAGACACTGTGGATGTGCACAATATAGAGCTCATGCAGTACATCAACGTGGACTGCTCCAAACTTAAAAGACTGCTCCAAGGTAGCTACACACTCACTCAATTCCTTGTTTGTCATACTCGTTTTTAAATAGTTTTTTGCTAATACTCTATTACTTTTTACTACATCCTCTCAGAAACGGTATTAAAATTCAAAGCCCTGAAGAAACCTGCCCAACTTGCCGTCATTAACAGTTTGGAAAAGGTTTGTGCACCAATATATCTATATTCAGTGCTGCTGTTTTGTGTTTATGAAGTTGGTGTATTATTATATACTACATGGCCAAAGGTATGTGGACACCCCTTCAAATGAGTGGTTTTGGCTATTTCAGCCACACCAGTTGCTGACCGGTGAGCCGTGAAGTGATGGGCCACAAGCTCACAGAATGGGACCACTGAGTGCTGAAGTGCGTAGTGTACTTGCCTGTTTTTGGTTGCAATACTCACTACCGAGTTCCAAACTGCCTCTGGAAGCAACGTCAGCACAAAAACTGATGTTGGGCCGAGCAGACGCACACAAGCCTAAGATCACCATGCACACTGGCAAGCGTCGGCTGAAGTGGTGTAAAGCTCATCACCATTGGACTCTGGAGCAGTGGAAACGTGTTCTCTGGAGTGATGAATCACGGTTCACCATCTGGCAGTCCGACTGACAAATCTGCATGTGGATGCCAGGAAAATGCTACCTGCCCCAATGCGTAGTGTCAAGTGTACAGTTTGGTGGAGGAGGAACAATGGTCTGTGGCTGTTTTTCATGGTTCAGGCTAGGCCCCTTAGTTCCAGTGAAGGGAAATCTAAACTCTACAGCTTACAATGACATTCTAGGCGATTCTGTGCTTACAACTTTGTGGCAACAGTTTGGAGAAGGCCCTTTCCTGTTTCAGCATGACAATGCCCCCATGCACAAAGCAAGGTCCATACAGAAATGGTTTGTTGAGACCGGTGTGGTAGATCTTGACTGGCCTGCACAGAGCCCTGACCTCAACCCCATCGAACACCTTTGGGATGAATTGGAACGCCGACTGCGCGCCAGGCCTAATCGCACAACATCAGTGCCCAACCTCACTAATGCTCTTGCAGCTGAATGGAATCAAGTTTCCGCAGCAGTGTTTGAACATCTAGTGGAAAGCCTTCCCAGTAGAGTGGAGGCTGTTATTGTAGCAAAGGGGGACCAACTCCTTATTAATGCCCATGATTTTAGAATGGGATGTTTGACGAGCAGGTGTCCACATACCATTGAACATGTAGTGTATTATTCATGGTATTCACTACTGCCACCTCTTGGCTGCTGGTGAAATGTTTAAAATACAATTTTCCACTTTGAGGACATGACAGGTTGCAGGTTTCCATTGATGCAGGTTTCCATTGATGCAGGTTTCCATTGATGCAGGTTTCCATTGATGCAGGTTTATTGGAAAAAACATTGAAATGTGTAATGAAATGGCAGCTATAGGAAAAATGCTCTAAAGATTGACACCATTTTTTAAAACTTTCTTTATTGCTACAAATGATGATAGAAGCAATGTTTTTCAAATAAATGTTGATTGCCGAATAGTGTTGACGGTACGCAGAGCACTATGCAAGTTTTACTATCCCATTATTTCAGATCAACTGCAGTGCAAGGTTCACCATGACAATAAATTGGCACGTAGGAATTATTAGACTATGGCAGATTAGTACATTCTTGCGCTCTATCCATGCTGGCCTTTGTGGGCTACCTGAGACATGAGACAGATGGCTGGGAGGGAATCTAGGCTGTCGCCATATTATTCATGTGCAATTTGCCTAAATGGATAATGGAAACACTTCAACTCCTTCATGTTTATTCAACACTAGGTTTTTGTGAAAACGTTTTCAGTTTGATATGCCTATGGCTACCCCTTAGACTTTTATAGTGCAACTTTTGTGCTAGTGCTACCGCTATGGAGCTATGACCATTTTGCTAATACCTATCCAATCCTTTCAGACCTTCACAAAGCCCCTTGCGTAAGGGTTAATTGGTTCATTTGGAATATTGCAGACGGTCACATACAGACACTTATCTATCCCATCAGGCCCTGCTCTTCAACCCCACCAAGTCCTTCTCTCGCGGGGCAGGCAGCCAGAACGCAGACGTGGACCTCATGATCGACTGCTTCGTCTCCTGTTTCCGTATCAACCCTCACAACAATCAGCACTTTAAGGTCAGTCAGTCTGCTCAGCGCATTGGCAGAAAATGTGCAGACCATGTCTTAATGATACCTCGGTGTCAAAGCGGCTTTTTTGACGAAACATTAATAAAGACAATCTCTTCAGGTCTGTTTGGCCTCCGCCTCCCCCTCTACCTTTCACTTTGTCCTGGTCAACTCCCTGCACAGAATCATCACCAATGTAAGTTTGTACCGTCTCCACTACTACTTCCTACCAAGTTCAGTCGAAGTACATTTGATACGACCGTGCTGTTCTCATTGGCCTTTCCCACAGCAGTGCAATATTAATGATCTTCAATCAATCAATCAAATGTTATTTATATAGCCCTTCGTACATCAGCTGATATCTCAAAGTGCTGTACAGAAACCCAGCCTAAAACCCCAAACAGCAAGCAAATCAGGTGTAGAAGCACGGTGTCTAGGAAAAACTCCCTAGAAAGGCCAAAACCTAGGAAGAAACCGAGAGAGGAACCAGGCAATGTGGGGTGGCCAGTCCTCTTCTGGCTGTGCCGGGTGGAGATTATAACAGAACATGGCCAAGATGTTCAAATGTTCATAAATGACCAGCATGGTCAAATAATAGTAAGGCAGAACAGTTGAAACTGGAGCAGCAGCATGGCCAGGTGGACTGGGGACAGCAAGGAGTCATCATGTCAGGTAGTCCTGGGGCATGGTCCTAGGGCTCAGGTCAGTTGAAACTGGAGCAGCAGCATGGCAAGGTGGACTGGGGACAGCAAGGAGCCATCATGTCAGGTAGTCCTGGGGCATGGTCCTAGGGCTCAGGTCCTCCGAGAGAGAGAGAAGGAGAGAATTAGAGAACGCACACTTAGATTCACACAGGACACCGAATAGGACAGGAGAAGTACTCCAGATATAAAAAACTGACCCTCGCCCCCCGACACAAACTACTGCAGCATAAATACTGGAGGCTATCCTCTTCATCCTTTAGTCTGATCTGGACTGGTGGCCTAAGATTGATGCAGTGTACTGCTACTCTGGAGAGCTGCGACTGATGTTCTCAGACACTCTGAGCCGATTGATGCAAGGCCTTCACACACATTGTAACGGTTTTGACTTGAGGTTATTATTTATAGGGGTGCCAGGTAGGTCGTGCCTACCAGAGAGAACATTGGTTTCTCCTTTTAGTTTGGGTGGGATTGAGTCCCATCTGGTCCGTCAAGTCTACACCAATACAAAGGACTTATGTAAAAGTCAGGATGGAAATAAACTTTTCATAAACCCTTAAAACATTGGGAAGAACTTCAAAACAACTATATTCTTTTGCGTGGGTTGTATTAGCAACAACAATGATTACACACACACATATAATAATATCACAATGAGTTCTGGTTCCTCCAGAAATGTCCTGTACCTCGGGCCTAAAAAGAGTCCAGCCCGGTAAAGGAGTTCAGTGAACTCAAGTGACTTTTGTCACGCAATGTTTGTCCGTTCATTCAGTGTAGCGTAAACCCAGTACTAAACACAATCAATATAACAATAATTTTACCACAGAACTTTAAAGCGTATCAACTCTTACTAAGTCCTCAACTACAACTAACTACATAAATCATCACAGTATACCTCCCATCAAAACAAATGAAATACTGTATACAAAAAGGTGGTAGTCAGTCGGTCAGTCAGACAATCCAATCCGCCAATAGATCTCCAGCGGAGAAAGGCCACGAAGAACAGAGGGGTGTAGTCCACGGCCGCAAAGAGTGGATCCGATCCTGGGTAAACTCTCTTAGGCTACAAAACACACGTTTAACGGCAACAAAACAAACGGAATAGAGAAGCTTCGGGAACTGAGGGTTGAACACATCCTCATTCACGTCTCCATCACAACCCCACTTTTGTGCAGCTGATGCTGGCTATTTAATCAGGAATTAAAGGGAAAGCGTCCTATTGGAAGGAGCTGCACTGAGACTGTTCAGAAAAATTCAGGGCCGTCACAACATGCCCCACTAAGCATGACGCCGGTGAGAAAGGGACTACACACACATTCACACTCACTTTCACACCAATCGTTTGAAACACCTTTTGTTTTCCTGTGTAAGCGAACCTCTTAGGAAAAGTATGTATTAGCTACACCTAAATTTACAACTTCTCTCTCTGACAGACTCTGTCATTTAAAGATGAAATGACCACCAGCCTTAAGTTCAAAGAGAACCACAGACCTGGATACACGCAGCTACAAGTGCCTCCTCCTCGCTCTGGTCAAACTCATCCATGCTGACCCCAAACTCATGCTGCACGTAAGTCTGACACCAACCACCACATACAGTTGAAGTCTGAGGTTTACATACACGTAGGTTGGAGTCATTAAAATTAGTTTTTCAACCACTCCACAAATTTCTTGTTAACCAACTATAGTTTTGGCAAGTCGGTTAAGACATCTACTTTGTGCATGACACACGTCATTTTCCAACAATTGTTTACAGACAGATTATTTCACTTATAATTCACTGTATCACAATTTCAGTGGGTCAGAAGTTTACATACACTAAGTTGACAGTGCCTTTAAAGAGCTTGGAAAATTGTGCCTGAAGGTACCACATTCATCTGTACAAACAGTACAAACACCATGGGACCACGCAGCCGTCATACCGCTCAGGAAGGAGACGCGTTCTGTCTCCTTGAGATGAACGTACTTTGGTGCGAAAACTGAAAATCAATCCCAGAACAACAGCAAAGGACCTTGTGAAGATGCTGGAGGAAACCGATGCAAAAGTATCTATATCTACAGTAAAATGAGTCCCATATTGACAGAACATGAAAGGCCACTCAGTAAGGAAGAAGCCACTGCTCCAAAACCGCCATAAAAAAAGCCAGATTACGGTTTGCACACGGAGACAAAGATCGTACTTTTTGGAGAAATGTCCTATGGTCTGATGAAACAAAAATAGAACTGTTTGGCCATAATGACCGAATAAAGTGGTGATCCTAACTGACCTAAAACAGGGACTTTTTTACTATGATTAAATGTCAGGAATTGTGAAAAACTGAGTTTAAATGTACTTGGCTAAGGTGTATGTAAACTTCTGACTTCCACTGTATATACTGAGACAATGTCCCTTGGTTCTGTTTGAATAGTTAATCACCCTCCCTTCCACTTATGTGTGTGGTTCGATTTCCTCTCCGCCCTTGCGTTCACCCATACATGCATGTTTGACATTGTGTGTGTTGTAGAACCCAGGGAAGCAGGCTCAGGAGACGCAGAGCTGATCGCAGGCCTGGTGCAGCTGGTGCTCTTGGTCAGTACATCCCAGCTTTCCCAGGAGGCCATGGAGGTCAGTTCACACTCCTTCTCTCCCTTACTCTCACTCCATCTACTCTGCTTCTTTATTCTTTCTCATTCTGTCCACTTCAGTTCTATTCCCTAGCATTGAATTATCAACTTCAAGTAAGGCATATTTCTCCCTATCTGTCTCTCTCTCCCTGCCCAGGCTCTGCTGGTGCTGCACCTGCCTGAGACTATTGAGCTGTGGAACCCTCAGGCCCCCATTGAAACCTTCTGGGACATCAGGTACAAGGACATGGTTTAGTTCTGGGGGCTTTTCAGTCCAGAGATAATCCATGTAGACAGACACACTGGTCATGGATTAAGTAGTAGTCCCAGTCTTTAGGGGTGTGTGTTGAGATTCCATTGGGCTCCAACACTGGCCTATCCCATTGCAGCTCCCTAGTTCTCTTCCTGATCTGCAAGAAGCTGATTGGTCACCAGATGGTGAACAGTACAGAGGTGTTGAAGTGGCTGAGGGAGATCCTTATCTGCAGGAACAAGTTCCTCCTAAAGAACAAGGTGAGGTCAGGGACTCTAACCTCACATCAGAATAACCATTGAGGGCTAGTTTCCCAGACGCAGATTAAGCCTAGTTCTGAACTAAGAAGCACTTTCAATAGAGAATTTCCATTCAAAATAATGTTTAAGTCTAGGACTAGCTTAGGTCTGGAAAACCGTCCGGAGTGTTTTGCAGTTATACAAGTCAAATACACGTGTTGGACATGTCTAAATGTGTGTTGGACGTGTCTAACTCCTCTCTGCTCGCCCAGGAGTGTGCCACGCAGGGCAGTGGAATCCCCATCTGCAGACAGGCCCAGACCAAACTGGAGGTGTGTCTATACATGTTTCTGTGGAGCCCTGACACCGAGGCCGTGCTGGTGGCCATGTCCTGCTTCAGACACCTGTGTGAGGAGGCTGACATCCACTGTTCCGCTAACGAGGTGCTCGTCCAGATCATCCTGCCCAACTACGCCACCTTCACAGAGTTCGCCTCCGTCAGCAACATAATGGCCACCGGTCAGTAAAAACACTATGTTTTGAACACCACTATAACATGCTCTGAGAGTCACTAAAAAGACCAACGGTTTCAGACAGTGACTCCGCTACTTGTTTCTCTGTTTGGTAGGACGTTTCACCCTGCAGAAGAGAGTGATGGCCTTGTTGAGAAGGATAGAGCACCCCACTGCAGGAAATACTGAGTTGTGAAAGAATAAAGAAGCATAAAATACAGTTTATCCTTGCTTACATCCTTCCAGTATTAGTGACTTGTCCCTTCTTGTTTCCATGTCTCACCCCAGGCATGGGAGGACACGCATGCAAAATGGGAGCAGGACACCAAACAGATTCTGAACTTTCCCAAAAACAAGGTGGAGGATGGTCAGGTAAGAGCACTTACATTTTAGGATTTGGGTGTGTTTCACTGTTAATAAAAAATAATAATATAGGGACCATTGCTCCAAACTCTACCCCATTTGTCTCCCCCTGCAGGAGTGGATCAACATGACAGGCTTCCTGTGTGCTCTGGGTGGGGTGTGTCTGTCCCAGCGCAGCAAGCCCTGTGGCCCCACCACCTACAGCCCCCCCCCCATGGGCCCCATGAGCGAACGCAAGTACTCTATGGTCTCTGTGGGCGTCTGTGAGGTCTCTGCAGCTGGAGCCTCAGCCACCTGCTCCTCCTCTTCCTCCACTGAAACCCCCCTGGGCAGGTTCCCGGACCGCCTGCTGGTCCTGCTGGTATGTGGTCATGAGAGGGTGGGTCTACACGTCCGCACCAACGTCAAGGAGCTGCTGGGGCTGGAGCTCAGCCCGGTCCTGTACCACATGCTCTTCAACAAGCTAAGGAACAGCATCGGAAGCTTCTTCGACACACAGGCAACACGTTGTCTTAGGCAACACGTTGCATTCCATCCAGATGAAAACCAAGCTGTGCCAGCTGGTGGAGGTGATGATGGAGAGACGAGACGACCTGTCCTTCTGCCAGGAGATGAAGTTCAGGTGAGCGACAGAGACGGCACTCCCTCCTGGACAGACCTAAACTCTAGCTTAACGCTAGCCAAACTAGCTAAATGCTACTTAAAGCTTCAGTCAGCAGTTCAAACTATTTAAAAAAGTTGGATTGGTCTGGAGAAATATTACCACTCCCAAATTCACAGACAGAGCTATAGAATGACCATACCTGATATAAAAATGATAGTTTTAACAATGCGTTGAGGCTATGTAGTGTTTTGTTTACATTTACTTAGTTTATAAACGTTGGAGTAAAATAAGTGTATATTTTGAGTTCTGATGGGGTACGACAGCTCATGAGACATTTATATTCTTCAAGAATCAATCATTTTTGTTAATTCAACCCCTCACCACATCTGCCAGGAACAAGCTGGTGGAGTACCTGACAGACTGGGTGATGGGCACCTCCAACCAGGCTGCTGATGACGATATCAAGTGTCTGACCAGAGACCTGGACCAAGCCAGTATGGAGGCGGCGGTGTCTCTGTTAGCTGGCCTGCCTCTTCAGCCAGAGGAGGGAGACTGGGTGGAGTTGATGGAGTTCAAGTCCCAGCTCTTCCTCAAGTAACTACAACATGCTTTACTCATATACCTTTTATTTAACTAGTCAGTTAAGAACAAATTCTTATTTTCAATGACGGCCTAGGAACAGTGGGTTAACTGCCTGTTGGCAGGCGACAGATTTCCAGGAAAAGGGTTTGCCACCCCTGTGCAAGTATGAGAATTTGAGGCAGTAGTTGTTGAAACATAGTGTGTCCTCCTGTGTCTTCTTCAGGACGAGCTGGCCGGTGTGTTGGTGACACTGTTTGACTCTCGCCACCTGCTGTATCAGCTGCTGTGGAATATGTTCTCCAAGGAGGTAGAGCTGGCTGACTCCATGCAGACTCTCTTCAGAGGCAACAGTCTGGCCAGTAAAATCATGACCTTCTGTTTCAAGGTAAAACCACATTTCTCTCCCATACAGACAATTTTAAATGGTATAAGCACTCGCACCAAGCCTGCAATTTTAAAGGCATTTTAATGTTGAAATTCTTTGTGTTAGGTTTACGGGGCGGCGTACCTACAGAAGCTCCTGGAGCCTCTACTTAACAGTGGCACAACATCAGCTTTGAGATGGACACAACCAGGTCGGAACATTAACCGGAAGCATTCCACCAGTTAGACTGTGGGAGCCTGGTGTGGTGGTAAAGGATAGCATGTCGATTTGAGCAATTTTGGGGGGTAACCTTTTTAAATGGAAGTTACCTAGGGAATCCTGACTTTTTTAAAGTATTTTTTAAAATTGAATATCTGAAACATACAATATACTTTCAGAGCGACACACAGAAGCCTCCATGGTCAAATCCCTCCTCGAGGGCACGTTGACAGATCTCCCACCAGGCCAAAAAATGTGAAGCCCAACCCCCCCAAGGTTCCCCAATAGCTGTCCCTCAACCATTTGATACCCCCCTTATTGATGAATAATGAATTGAATGACCTCTGAAGGTACATTTTAAAGGTATCTGAAACAATAAGGGGATTTGCTGAAAATTCAGTTATAAATGATTTTGTCTCAGTTAAATACTTGTCCTCCAGTAAACTTTGATTAAATTTCCAATATCCCGTCTACGTGGAAAATCTATAAGAGTTATGTGAACGCCAATTAGATGATCCGATCGCATTCCGTCTCCTATTTAAAACGTTTTATGCACGAGAGAAAGATACAAAGTAGTCAAGACGACTAGCTTGATGAACTCTCCTCCATGTATATCTCACTAGGTCAGGGTTTTTTAGTCTCCAAATAGCCACTATTTCTAATGTGTCCATAATATTTGTGATTTCCTTAAGGGCACGGTGATGATAGTTTGTAGAGCGATTACCTTTACGGTCCATTGAGGTACTTAACACTTTGTTAAAATCTCTTACCACAATGATTGACTTTATTTCAATCGTGAATGACAGTTGTCGGACTTTCCCCTTCCTCTCTCTCTTCCCCCTCTCTTTTTGTCCTCTCCACCCTCCCTCCCTCCCTCTTTGTAGACTAGAACAGGCAGAGAACCTTGACGAGAACCAGTGGAACCTTCTTCAGATTACAGACCGGTTCTTCCTGGCCATTATCAACTCCTTCAGCGAGTTCCCGCCACAGCTACGCAGTGTGTGTCACTGTCTCTACCAAGTAGGTTCATTCCCCACCTCTGGCCTAATGCTGCTCTCTGGGTGGGTGGAGTGTGTTACTGTCGCCTACACCCTTACAAGCCACTGGCTTTCTTCCATACTGTGCTAATAATGGCACGAGGTCACATCTCTCACACTCTCTAATACACACAGGCACAACCTTCTTACTTTTCTCTGACTTTCCACTAACGTTGCTGCTATACGTCCTCTGCCCTCTTCTGCGTGTTCGCTCTTCATGTACTGTGACAGAACAGATTAAGGACTGTCCCTTCAATGGTGGTGGTTGGAAAAGGGGGAACATATGCAGATGAATTAACTGACTACAGCAACATCAAGACACTACAAAGCAGCTAGTGTCCCTACTGTCAATAAACTGCTTACACACACACACACCTCCGTTTCCATTAAGCCTAACTTTTCCATGAAAGAACACCTCTGTATGGACACACACTCCACTCGCCTGTTTCCATCTGCATGTCTGATGAGCCGAGACCGCTGCCCTCTGCTTCCACATGACTTTGACTTTCTCTCTATACTGACTTAAAGCAACACATCAAATGTTTCGATATCTCAATGAGATGAAGGCGGGGTGCTTTGGAACCACTAATGTTATTTTGTTGGACACAACACCAAAATAGCACAGAACATGAAACTGACGCATATCGATCTCCCTTCGCTCGATACAATCCTATACTACTACCATTGTGCGAAAATCTGCCTGTAAAAAAACATCAGCACTCGCACACAATGCTGGTCAGTAGTTGGGCTGTGCCTGCAGATGCTATGACCTGTTTGTGCTCATCTCTGTTCTGTTGGCTACTTGCCACTCTACTGACTAAAGCCACAGTCAAAGACAGAAAGTTAAACAAAGAAGCAGTAAGTTCAGAACTTTTTCCTCAGCCCCTTTTATTTTCAAAAGCAAAAATAACTGTCTTTATTTTTTAATAAAAAGGCATTCTACAAATAGTAGCACCAACTTACTTGCTTCCATTTTCTATTAACTCCAAGAAACCATGCATTCAGTTACAGCAGGGGTGTCAAACCTATTCTCTGGAGGGCCTGGTGTCTGCGGCTTTTTGGTTTTTCCTTTCAGTTAAGACCTAGACAACCAGGTGAGGGTAGTTCTTTACTAATTACTGATCTTAATTAGTCAATCAAGTACAAGGGAGGAGTGAAAACCAACACACTCGGCCCTCCGTGAAATGAGTTTGACGCGTGCGTTCCTCTCTTTCTCTCCTCCAGATGGTTTTGGGATTGGAATGGGTGGAACAGTGTTTCTCTGAATGTTTCTAGAGGCTGAATTTGGCTGCAGTTGACATAAACACATCACCAGGGGGACAGTTTTCTATGGTGCACTTCTTTCTGTGTTGCTGCAGTGCATATACAGTGGAATGTTACGTAGTAAAGTATTGTGTTTTTATTTCTTTCTTTACATTTGTTCATCTTTTTATTTAACTAGGCAAGCCGGTTTAGAACAAATTCTTATTTACAATGACACAGTCATCTTGCTTAGTGATTGCGGTGGTTTTATGTCTGTTGTATTTGGGCCATATACTGTATAGGGCCTATTTGAAATTGGTTTATTGCACTTGCACCAAATATTTGAATCTAAAGGCCGAGGTGAAGTGAGGATTGTCTGTCTTGTGTACATGCATGTTGGTGTCTGTCTTGTGGACTATGGTTATAATTTATTGCTCTGTAAAACACTGTGTCTGGCTGATCACCTGTGAGACATTTTTCTGCTTTGCTCTGGGAGTCATATCTCCATGTATTCGCTGTTGTTTTCTGGCTGGTGAAATTCAATGTCATTTTTAACCCCTTTTCTGTCGCGCTTTAAAGTGCAATCATATCAGTCAAAAATATCAAAATCCCAATTTATGTTCCAAAACCAACTTTATAAGAGCTGTTAAAAATAGGTTATATTTAACTCAAAAGTCCATGATTTACGATTTGTTGGCAGAATAGATGGAAGCAGTTCTTTGAAGGATTTAATATAAATTACCAATACATTTCTTGGTAGTCCAAAAAATATTGCTATCAGGTTGGAAATCACTCTGACCGGGTACATTGTTTGCTGCCTCCACCCATTCGAGATGTTTCAATGACTCAATATTTTGAACAAAAATGGACGACTGTAACGAAGGCTGAGAATGTCAAAACAATCACACTTATTTAAGTTAACAATTGTGTCAATGTGAGTAAACAATGTTATTTAGAGAAAATGTAAAACCATCCATTAATTCCAAAACCATTTATAAATCTTGTTTTGCTGGTGTGTAAGATGTGATCGTTATTACCGTGAGATTGTTCTGCTGTGACAGTTGTTTTGACATGTTTTTGTTTTAGCCATTCATGATGGGAAACAAGAAGGATTCCAAGAAGAATTCCCGCCATTCTGTATCTCAAGACCAGACTACTGCTGAAGATATCATGTGTAAGTCCATACAGCAGGACATTTACTGTTTGAGATATTGGTGTACAAAGCTGCTATTGCAAAAATATGAAACCCTATATACAGTACATTATATATTATCGATAGTAATCTCTTATGTAAAATTATTTATAGTTTCCAAATCTCAAGATTCTGGTTCTCATTTATTTGTGAAAGTAATAATGAGTTGAAACTAAGAATACAATATAACATAATTTCTAAATGAAAGTGCATGTCAACTCTCTCTCTTCTGTCGCCCAACATAGTGGCACATCCTGGACTCCCAGAGGGTCTTCCCTCCACCTCTCAACAGGAGAAGCCTCGCAAACGTCCCCTTCTAATCAGGATGTTTTCCACCATCTCCATAGGCCTATCCAAGCCATTCAAACAGTTTTCAAAGCAAGCTTAATACAACAATTTCCTTTAATACAGTAATATTTGCATTGAATTGGTGGCCTTTGTCTTCTTTTGTTTTGCCCTGTTAACACATTTGATTAGAAAATACAGTCATAGTCACGGTGTAGGCTAAACAAAGTATTGTTGTCCTGAATAATGTATAGAACATGCACCCCCCCCCACCCACCCACACACAGTGTGATTCATTGAACACACACACATAGTACTTCAGATATGTCCCATAACCAACATTAAACCAGATATCAATGATTCAGTGTAAAATACATGCACTGTAAAATAAACCGTATTTAATTTACAACCAATAAAATAATACATGATGCAGGACACTCAGTTATAAGGGAATTAACTGGTTTAACTTCTCAAACAGAAACACACACATTTCCAATTTCTGTGGATCGCCCATGTTTACATTTTACTGAATGCTAGTCTGACCTTTGACCTGTAGATGGCAGTAAATGTCTACTTTTGCTGCAGATCCATTTCTAAAGCTCAAACCTCTCTGAACAAGTAGCCAAAACATTTGTCCCTAGTGAGAGAGAGTATGTGTGTGGCAAAAAAGGGAATATTGCACTACACTTTTATGATACAGATACATTTTGCATTCGGTAGCATAGCAAAGCTGTAGTTTTTTCAAATGCCAAATGTACATGTAGCATGCTTCTGCCTACAGATGCTTTTCTGAGTGACTTGTGTTGTGAGAGAACCAGAATTCAAACATAAACTCCTGGATTACATTTTATAATATTGTTTGCTCTTTTTAGTAACATATGGTAGCATACATGTTTCACACGGTGGCAAGTCAAGCTTGTTAGTTACATGTAACAACATTACATTATATGGTCAATATTTGTGTGTTTCCTCTTAGCTTTTACCTTCGACATCAACAAGCGACGCACGGGCTGGTCCTGCAGACTCCCACGCCCATGGCCCAGGAGAAGGCTGGGGGCCACCTGCTCACTCACGTCCCAGCCATCTCCTTTGAGACCAACTCTACTGTGGAGTGCACCTCCAAGAGGACTCTTGAAGAGAGGGACCGGGTGAAGGTTAAACTGGCCAACATGGCCTTGATGGGAAGGATCAAAAAGTCTTGGCTGTGAAATGCCAATTATGTGTGATTATCGAATTTATAATTTTCCACTTTTGAAACAATGGGAAAGACAGGGTTTATAGCAAAGGTTGCTCAGATTGGGCTTTTGGAAAAGGATGGAGGATGAAAGTGCACTCCTGATTCAGAGAGAAAGATCCAGCTTACTTTCAATAACTCAATAAATGTAAGTGTTGGAACCATACATAGCTGGTAACTTGAGCTCGGCAGAGTAGTTTTGACCTGTGTCCAGATGCAGTCATTTATGTTGTCTAAATGCAATTTGTCTCTTATAACAATGTTATTTTTCTGAATAATGTAATTTAATTGACTGGTAGGTAGTCACTAACTATTTGTAGCATGTGTTCCTCTGTTTATTGATATTTGCATGGTGTGTATGTGTTAAGCTGTTAAGTAATTAATGTTGATATTATCCAAAGGGTTTTTAACTGAAATGTTAAATGTTGGAGTCTCGATCTCAGACATTTGCGCTCATATTTGTAAATAGTATTTAAAAAATGGCAGAATCAAACAGTATTGGAATAGTGACTTGTATTTTGCATCTAGAAGTGTAAGAATTTTAGAAGAATGCTATTTCATCAGTCAAATGTTGCACTGTTTGATAAGACAGGGTAAAGAAAACCTCCATTTTAATGAGTTTAGTTGTGAGTTTGACATTTTACCACAAGAAGTCACTATAATACTTACTATACGTTATCAAACAGGGTTGTGCTGAAAATCAAATGAACCACAGCCAAATTAATTATTTGCAACTAAGAGTAAGATTAAAAAAGACATGTATAACTTATTTCTTGATAAAATACATTCTAAAATGTAAATATATGTGATTTCTGAGTATGTAGTGCACATATCTTTTTAAGGCCCAAAGCAGACGTTTTTATATCAATATCAAATCATTTCTGGGTAACAATTAAGTACCTTACTGTAATAGATTACGATGAAAATGGTCAAAAATGTATTTTTTGCAAAAAAAACTTTCTCAAGCAATAATTTTGCTAGGACTGTCTGGGAGTGGTCAGTGTGGAGGGGAAATTAAAACTAGCTGGTATTGGCACTCTCTTTGTCGTTGGTCTATAAACCAATTTACACATGGTGATGTCGCCATGGAAAGCCAAAACTCTCTCCCATGCAAACCTGCTGATTAGAAGGTGCTGTATAGATGTGAGAAACTCTCTTTTCATGGCACTTCAATATCGAAGTGAATTTTTCGTAGCAGGTTAGGAAACTGAGGTTAAGGTTAGGAAAAGGGTTAGGGTTAGTGAAAATGCTCTCCAAATCTTCTACGAAAATTACTTTGCATTGAAGTGCTGTGAAAAGAATGTGTCCCTGCTCAGGTGTTGCATGCATCAACCAATGGTTGTGTGCCAAGTCATCCATTGTGTCATCGACTGACAGATTGCTATAACATATGATGTGGTTAGCTGACACACAAAATACCTATCCAGGCAGTATAAGATCTGGCAAGTGTCAGCAAGGCCTGGGCAGAGGAACATGCTCCGTATTTTCAACCAGAACTATCAGGAAGCAACCCCGATCACATTTTTGTAAAACACATTTACAGTGTTAGTTTCATCAGCTGTTGTACAATATGAAATACAATTATTTTGACTTCACAGGGCCTTTAAATGTAGGCAAACAAGTTTTCAGCATTCAAACTCATCTACCCAGCCAGATTCAGCACCATGGACAGTGAAGATCAGAATACCTGCGATCTGACGATTAGAACAACAGTGCTATTTTAAGTGATTTTCAAGACACCCAAAGTCAATTTAAATCCACAACAAAATCTGCAGGATAAAAAGCATTCAAATAAGTAAACGGGCTATATTAAAGTGCACTAAACATAGAGACAGACTAACCATGGAGAACACTAAACATGATGACAGATTAACCAGGGAAGTGAATTTAACAGAGGTTTAAGCTAAAACAACAGAATCTGGGTAAATCTGTGTGAAGAGGTGTGGCTTTAGTGTGTATTTGAATAGTACACAAGTAGGCCAACGCTATTTTTGCACTGTAAAACTTTTTTTAAGTGTTATGTTTTCCCAGATTCATAGTGTTATGCAGCCCAGGCCTATCTAGGAAGGCTGGGCATAAATAGTTTGCTCACAGCATCACATGATGACGTGGGCAACATAAACACTTAAACTCTGTGGATTAAAGTTAATAGTAATCAAAACTAATTTCACCACGAAAGGAAGTGCAATCGAAATGAATGAAGAAGACAAGGTCATTCCAGTGAGTTAATAAAATGACAAGGTGTTGCCTGTCAGCGTTGTAGACTACTGCCTCACAAGCCCGGGCTTTAGTGGCACTGGCATACGCGCTTGCCTCTGCACTGAAGGAGCCACCGAACGCGTCCGCGTTGCAGCTCTCACTTTCTCCCGCTACAGTATGTCCTACAATGACATATTTGGTGGGGATTTGCAGCCAACAATAGGATTGGATTGGGACTAAATCAATGAATAAAACGATATTGAAATGAATATTATTAACAAATATTTCCCAGAAGATTTTGGGTTCAACCTAAGGCTGACTAGGACAGATCAATCAACTTGATCCGACACAGTCAGCCTACATGTCATACGTAAGTAAACCCACAAGAGAGACAATATTGCAAAGGCAGGAAGGACCATGTTCGATGGAAGGCGTAGGGGTAGGCAATCGAAAACGTTTGACGGGGAAATTTCTGTCAATATTAGCTAGTCCTACTGAGTGGGCAAGTAACCTTTCCCGCGCTCTTCCTAAAAATACTATTTGTGATGTCATAAAGGTCTAACGTTCCATGACGTAGCATGTAGCCCTAAATTACAGTCCCTGCCTGCAATATTGTCCTCACTCTCGACCTGAACTCAACTTGAATGTAACCAACACAGACAAGGACATGCTTTTTGAGATATAAAATAGCTTGAATGGATGAAGAAAAGGTCAGCTAAATTACTTCATACAATATTGGGGGAAAGTAAAAAAGGGTAAAGCAATATAAGCGGATATTTCTTGTAAAAAGCTATAACATATTGTAAAGCAAATGTACCATTCTTTATAAAGTCACCAGCTTAGCTCTGAAATGGCTGTAGCTCTATTTATGATGTCCTCTGCACAGATCTACTCTGACATTGACATATTATTACTTATTGGAATGTCTGACCTTCAGGTAGCAGAGAGGGGGGATGGTGATCCTCAGAGGGAAGGAAAGGAAGTTGTTGAGGAAGAACCGGTGGCCACGCCCAAAGAGGAGGCCAAGAAGGGAAGGAAGGTAAGATAGCACGAGTGACAGAGCACATAATAGGCCTACTGGGTTACACTCTGTACCTGATAGCAGCCATACCATAGATATCTATATATATCAGATAACAACATACGTAGTAGCTGTTTTCAAAACGTGTTTTAAGAGCTGTTTTGACCTGGCCCATAGCCTATTCATAAATTGTCTCAGAGTAGGAGTGCTTATCTAGGATCAGTTTTGCATTTGTGATCATAATGAATACAATTATTTGGGCAAGTTTGAGCCCACACCTTATCTGATGAACTTTATGTATACGGGCCCTGGTGTTACATGTCTGCCATCATTTGAGATCTGGAATCTGTTCTGTTCTATCCTAGGCAAAAAGTAAGAGGAGTGGCAAGAAGTCAAGGAAGCTGGGCACTGACAACGATGCAGGTCAGAGATTTACCTCTGTAGTACTACATTGTTTCTCTATTCTGTCTGTGATGTGCAGGTTGTGCTATCCATTTTCAATGAAACTGTAGTCTACTGTAATCAGTAAGAAAGGTCACATAGATAGCTTTATTCAAATAGGCCTATTCTAAAACCTAAAACAATGAAATCAGAGTATTAAGAGATAAAACGTCTGATTTCTCTTTAGTCTCCAGGAATAAACACCTGGATAGAGGATCTGTAATTGAGCTCCTGGAGAAGAAAGCTGTTAAGGCTGCATTCGGCCCAGGCAACAAGGATGAAATGGAATACTCCTACCCAATCCTCATCTCATTCCTGCGCAATCTTACTGATGAGTATGTTAAAGGCTTTTCTGTAATGTTCAACATTTATGAAATATTGTGCAGTGGGAACTAAACACTAACTAAAACACGTATTTTAAATGTTCTAGGCAGTGGCAAGTGATCTACAAAGGACTAAAAAACCCTGTAAGTTTCCCTACCTGCCTTTGACCTTTGATGTGTCAATGATCTGTTGAATTCAGAGATTAGCCATCAAGTCATATTCGGTTATTCATGTTCATTTCTCTGTCAGACTTCATCAAACGTTGAATTCAGTCACAGACAAGAATAACAATGTTGATCAAATGCATTCTGTTCGATCTAGAATACTTGACATCACAGTTCCATTGAAAAGACTGTTTTTGTTCTGTTTGTTCAAAACAGATGACGAAGGAACAGCTTGCCAAATTGTGCAAGACAATTGTAACCTTCATCGCACAGACCACCCTGCAGATCCTGCTGCCAGCCCTGGCCCGCGTACTTGGGGTAAAGGACTTTGCTGACGACGACACTGACTCACCCAAGAGGGGTGGCAGTGCAAGATCCTTTGCTGCCTTTGATCAGGAAAGACTGGAGCTCATCCAGGAAGTTAGATATCTGGCGAAGAAAATGTATAAGGGCGGCACAGGGGCTCAACATCTCAGGTCCCTAACACCCTCTTCTAAGAGGTATGTTCCCCTTAAGGTTTTCATGTATGGATTTCACCAAGATCATCTATCCCAGTGTTAGCCAATGCAATTCACTCTATCTGATGTAGTACAAAATGTAATGTATCAGCCTTTATGAGCATGTAAAGCGATCAAAAGGACATGTAGATATTTAGAATACTAAAATTACAACGCTTGACCGATTTGCCAAGTTAAGACAGGAATTATCATGCTTTGCTTGTTCGTTTTAAAGTTCCCAGACCTCAGTGAAAGTCCACCTGGGAATGACAGAGGACAGAATCATCAAAAGTGTCCAGGAGCAACTGTCTGATCATAATATCCTGTCCTCTTGCCCACCTGAGCTGACTGTTGGTCTTATCAAGGTGGTGGTCGAACAGCTTAACTCTGCCCTCTCTGCGACCATCAGCAGAGCCATTTCAGGGCAGTCCTCCCCTATTTCTTCTGGTAACCAGGCCGCTGAACAAATGGTCAACATGGTCCAGAAATGTTTTGATGATCACGCCACTCCAGAGGACCAGAGCTCCACCTCTGTATTAGAGTCATGCATTCCACCTGCAACAGAAGAGGTGATGACTGTTATTGCAGAGATGGTGGGTGAATTGGAAAAAAGATCCGGAATTGGTTAACGTTTTTCGAGAAGTGGCTGTGAAAGTTAAAATGTTGGCATCTGGCAGTGACCTTGTAGTGGAGCACCTGGATGTTGAAGACGACTCTCCTGTTCCAGAGGAGCTGAACATAATGTGTACATCTTGCAAAGCAATGATGCAAAATCTTGGCACTCTGTTTAGTGTGAAGTTCAAGACCAAAGCTTCAAAGGCTTTGAGTGAAATTCTTGTGAGAAGGTTAATGAGCGATATCTCTGGTATGGTTCAACCTTCTCATTCGTTTAGTACCACTTCAAGCTTGATGAATGCATCTCGCCCATCTGACAGGATCCTTGATTCTGCGGCCACTGAGCTCATACAGACCAAAGTAGAATCTGAGGCATCAAAAATAATTGATAACTTTGTTGAAGATGTCAAGGACATTGTGCAGTATGCTGAATTAGATCAGCCAACAAGCACCCAGAGAGATACCCAAGTGGGACACTGTACGACAAAGCGGAAACCCTTCCATGCAGCTCGTAGACTCTGCGAGAGACTTCAGGCAAAGCTGGAGACATTGTTCCTCAGAATGGGTGGAGCTCCAGTCCAAGGGGAAGAACTTATGGAAAAAGCTGACTCCAGTGCTGTGCTTCTGGAACATAATGACTCCAGTGATCTGCCTGTTTCAATCCTGAGCTTGCCTTCCCCATGTAGGAGTGAATCCCCTATATCAGAACGTAGTTCATCTTCTTTATCTGATGGATGTGATTCAACTGACTCTGTAGGAGAAAAAACACCAGAGCAACCTGAAACCAGTAAGAGTGAGGCAATACTGCAAGTGGTCAACTCAACAGGACTTGGTTCTCTCCGTAAATGCCAAAGTGAGAACTCTCAACCACTACTGTCTCTCTGTGATTCCAACATGGTGCCCTGCACCAAAGAGGTCTTGTCCCAGATTGTGACCATGTATAGGTCAGAGGTGGCAGATTTGGAATGCACATCATCTGTTGCAGAGGGTTCCTCTTACAACTCCCTTGAAGTCTGTGGCTTTTTGGACAGTGTCATGTCTTATCTAGAAGACATGCCTGTGTCTGGTTCTTCATGGTTGGAAGGATTAAGAGATACTCCAGCCTCAGTCATTGAGAAACTCTCCAGTGAGGAGTTCCAGATGAACGCTACCAACGAAGTGCGAAAAATACTGATCAAATCAGTCAGTAGCTTTCCCAGCAAAGTCAGTTCCAGCCAGACAGATTCTCAGATGTTGCCAGCAAAATCAACAATTTCCTTAAGGCATACAGATATAACTGCTTTTGAAATCGTTGGATCAATTAGAAATGACATGAAGAGCCTTTTCCCACCCACAGAGTCTTCTACTACTCTATGGCAGGCAGACTCTATGCTTCAACAGAGTGATGAGAAAACCTCAGAGTACACTGAGGCCACACCCAAAGGCTCACAGTCTGGTTTGGAAGTATCTGAGAAGAAGATCTGGACAACTGCAAAGACTATTTACCACAATGTGAAGACAAAGATGAGGAATTATTTTACATGGCAAAATCAAGTCAAAGCAACAACGGCTCAAGCCAAAAAGAGCCTCAGCCATATTCTGGTTTCAATTCAGAAAGAGCTGTCAAAATCTGACCAAACGGTGACTGCGCTTTCACAAATAGAGAATGTGGTTGGAATGATGCTGAAGGATGTTGAAAGGGTAAGCAGTGAATGTGGTGAGGAACAGATCTATCAAGCGCCACAGCGTTCTTCCTCCTCGTTGTCATCCTCATCTGCCAGATCAAAGAAGTCAGAGTGGGAATTTTCACTCCCTGGCACTCCCATCTCTTCTGATTTACCAGAGAGTATTACTCAGCCCATTGTGAGATGCTCAGTCATCGACATGGGCAAATCTACTAAGCCAAAAACATTGGTGTGTGATGCCAGGGAAAGCATGTCTGCAATAGTGGATACCATCATAAAGGAGGTACATCCAGAGGAAGAAGGGGAGGTTGCATTCCACCCTGATCTAACAGCTGTAATAGCAAGACTGGAGGAGCTCATATCTCAGGGTAGGATTGGTGCTCTCTCACGTGATCTTACTCACCAAGTCAACCGCATCATTTCTGAGAGCAACTTGACCCCTCTGGTTCTGACAGTGGCGGCTGGAAAGAGTGCATCCGATACAGTCCTTACTGAGCTGAAGAGGAATGACAAGACGGTGGGGAAGCCCACAGCTTACAAGCTGGTTCAGCTTTTTGCAGAGGAGTCTGTGAAGCGCCTCTTGCTTCCTAGCCTTGTGCCCTCTACAGCTTCAATGAGTTTGGCTCAGGGAGTTAGTGTGCCGGCTAGCGTATCTGAAGATAGGATTTCATGTTCTTTTTCTACATCAGCATTTAGTGACACAGTCAGCCTGTTTACCAAAGTAATGGTAAGCCAGGTCATGGACTCTGTGGTTTCTGATGCACAAAGCAGAGGGTCATCTCCAACCGGAACTGTAACTGATATAGGCAGTCTACTGAGTGGTAAGTCCTACCCTCTGCCATCTTTCTCCGCCATCAGCATGACAACAAGTGGGACCTCCAATGCTGCGGCCAACATAGATGCTGAGGAAAGGGATACCATCAGTTGTTTCGGTGTACCTCAGAGCATTGTTTGTGATCAGAATTCAACCAGCCCGGATGTTGCCTCGCTTTCAACCCCATCCACTGACAACTTAGTCGGTGATGATGACTTCACCGGCCTCATCAGCATGTTAGTGGTGAGACTTCTGTCAAAAATCCAAACCCAAACGGATCTGTACCCAACTGACGTCACACGCACGTCACAAGACCTGATTCCAAAAGTTATAGCTGCCTTCTGTGCATGGTCAGGCTGCTCTGAGACCCAAGCTTATCCCAAGAACCTGAAGAGTCACAAAGTATACAGCACCGTCTACAAACATCTGTTGAAGGAGTTTGGCTCAGAGAAAATACTCCAACTGGCCGTGTCGACTCAGGACTCCACATTCAATAGGATTCTTGTGAAGTCATTGAGCAAGGAGCTTCTCCACAGTTGTAACGAGGCATCAAGAGCAGCCTCAAGAACATCTTTCGAAGCCACCAGGCCAGAAGCTCTTCTCATGGCTGAAGATGTGAAGGCTACCAGAGGGAAGCTGTCTTTCCTACAAAGGCTTGCCAGACTGAAATTCGACTTAAAGGTACATCACACTTATTTAAGTTAACAATTGTGTCAATGTGAGTAAACAATGTTATTTAGAGAAAATGTAAAACCATCCATTAATTCCAAAACCATTTATAAATCTTGTTTTGCTGGTGTGTAAGATGTGATCGTTATTACCGTGAGATTGTTCTGCTGTGACAGTTGTTTTGACATGTTTTTGTTTTAGCCATTCATGATGGGAAACAAGAAGGATTCCAAGAAGAATTCCCGCCATTCTGTATCTCAAGACCAGACTACTGCTGAAGATATCATGTGTAAGTCCATACAGCAGGACATTTACTGTTTGAAATATTGGTGTACAAAGCTGCTATTGCAAAAATATGAAACCCTATATACAGTACATTATATATTATCGATAGTAATCTCTTATGTAAAATTATTTATAGTTTCCAAATCTCAAGATTCTGGTTCTCATTTATTTGTGAAAGTAATAATGAGTTGAAACTAAGAATACAATATAACATCATTTCTAAATGAAAGTGCATGTCAACTCTCTCTCTTGTGTCACCCAACATAGTGGCACATCCTGCCACATTTGGACTCCCAGAGGGTCTTCCCTCCACCTCTCAACAGGAGAAGCCTCGCAAACGTCCCCTTCTAATCAGGATGTTTTCCACCATCTCCATAGGCCTATCCAAGCCATTCAAACGGTTTTCAAAGCAAGCTTAATACAACAATTTCCTTTAATACAGTAATATTTGCATTGAATTGGTGACCTTTGTCTTCTTTCGTGTTTTGCCCTGTTAACACATTTGATTAAAAATTACATAGTATATTTAGTTTAGTTTATTATGCAGTCATAGTCACGGTGTAGGTTAAACAAAGTAATGTTGTCCTGATTAATGTATAGAACATGCACCCCCCCCCCCCCACACACACACACACACACACACACACAGTGTGATTCATTGAACACACACACATAGTACTTCAGATATGTTCCACAACCAACATTCAACCAGATATCAATGATTCAGTGTAAAATACATGTACTGTAAAATAAACCGTATTTAATTTACAACCAATAAAATAATACATGATGCAGGACACTCAGTTATAAGGGAATTAACTGGTTTAACTTCTCAAACAGAAACACACATTTCCAATTTCTGTGGATCGCCCATGTTTACATTTGACTGAATGCTAGTCTGACCTTTGACCTGTAGATGGCAGTAAATGTCTACTTTTGCTGCAGATCCATTTCTAAAGCTCAAACCTCTCTGGACAAGTAGCCAAAACATTTGTCCCTAGTGAGAGAGAGTATGTGTGTGGCAAAAAGGGAATATTGCACTACACTTTTATGATACAGATACATTTTGCATTCGGTAGCAAAGCACAGCTGTATTTTTTTCAAATGCCAAATGTACATGTAGCATGCTTCTGCCTACAGATGCTTTTCTGAGTGACTTGTGTTGTGAGAGAACCAGAATTCAAACATAAACTCCTGGATTACATTTTATAATATTGTTTGCTCTTTTTAGTAACATATGGTAGCATACATGTTTCACACGGTGGCAAGTCAAGCTAGTTAGTTACATGTAACAACATTACATTATATGGTCAATGTTTGTGTGTATCCTCTTAGCTTTTACCATCGACATCAACAAGCGACGCACATGTATCTTTGCTCTGCAATCTCCTATCCCCATCGGTTTCACTGGGAAGACTTACGGTGGTGTGTCATGGCGGCATGGTAAAGCTTGCTCAAAGGGAACAATAACCAAGCCGTACTGTCATCTTCAGACGCCGGGTTTGGGACTTATTTCAGGCCTAACATCGCCACGAACGTCCACATTCGTCTTGGAATTGCAAGCAGTCAATCGCGGTTTCCATCCGCACGGCCATGGCGGCACGTAAACCAGTGGAATGGGTTCAGGCGGTGATAACTGCTCTTAAACGCTAGTAAAACCAAATGCATGCTTTTCAACCGTTCGCAGCCTGCACCCGCACGCCTGACCAGCATCACCACCCTGAATGGTTCCGACCTTGAATATGTGGACATGTATAAGTACCTAGGTGTCTGGCTAGACTGTAAACTCTCCTTCCAGACTCATATCAAACATCTCCAATCGAAAATCAAATCAAGAGTCGGCTTTCTATTCCGCAACAAAGCCTCCTTCACTCACGCCTCCAAACTTACTCTAGTAAAACTGACTATCCTACCGATCCTCGACTTCGGCGATGTCATCTACAAAATTGCTTCCAACACTCTACTCAGCAAACTGGATGCAGTTTATCACAGTGCCATCCGTTTTGTCACTAAAGCACCTTATACCACCCACCACTGCGACTTGTATGCTCTAGTCGGCTGGCCCTCGCTACATATTCGTCGCCAGACCCACTGGCTCCAGGTCATCTACAAGTCCATGCTAGGTAAAGCTCCGCCTTATCTCAGTTCACTGGTCACGATGCCAACACCCATCCGTAGCAAGCGCTCCAGCAGGTGTATCTCACTGATCATCCCTAAAGCCAACACCTCATTTGGCCGCCTTTCGTTCCAGTTCTCTACTGCCTGTGACTGGAACGAATTGCAAAAAAATCGCTGAAGTTGGAAACTTTTATTTCCCTCACCAACTCCAAACATCTGCTATCTGAGCAGCTAACCGATCGCTGCAGCTGTACATAGTCTATCGGTAAATAGCCCATCCATTTTTACCTACCTCATCCCCATACTGTTTTTATTTATTTACTTTTCTGCTCTTTTGCACACCAATATCTCTACCTGTACATGACCATCTGATCATTTATCACTCCAGTGTTAATCTGCAAAATTGTAATTATTCGCCTACCTCCTCATGCCTTTTGCACACAATGTATATAGACTCCCCTTTTTCTCTACTGTGTTATTGACTTGTTAATTGTTTACTCCATGTGTAACTCTGTGTTGTCTGTTCACACTGCTATGCTTTATCTTGGCCAGGTCGCAGTTGCAAATGAGAACTTGTTCTCAACTAGCCTACCTGGTTAAATAAAGGTGAAATAAAATAAATTAAATAAAACAATAAACAGATTCGACGAGCAGGTAATATTATAGTGTTAGTTATATGAGTTCGAAGTGGGAGTAGTTAGCTAGTTGCAACTGCAAGCAGTGAATCTTTTGTTGAGGGCTTGTACAGGTAGATAGCTAATTGTATTTATGTCACTGTGAAGTGCATGCTAGACTGCTTTCTAGCTAGGTAGCTATTGATAGTAACTACGTTAGGACAAATATTTTTATATCTGTGTTCGGATGATGTGTACCAAAAGTGCAAGTTACTTTTAGCTACCTAACTAGTAAGCTACCCATGTAGCTAGCTAGCCAACTAAACATGCATTTTAATGTTGCATATATATTGGGTGTTGGTGTAGCTAACTCGGAGTATTTGCACACTTCGTCTAATATTGGCTAATTCTTCCTAGACAATTGGGGAAAAGATGTCCCTATTGTACCAGCTAGGAAGTCCTATAATTTAGCTACCTTGCTAACTGTAAACAAATGAGAGGTGTGACTCCAACATGCACTGATTCAAATGCAAGGTCTGTCACATGTGGGGAAAAAATGAAGAACATACTGGTTGCATGCTGTCAGCCAACATTCATGTTGCTGTCTGAGGAATCTGGATTTTCAACCTGACCATGTTTCTGCTCTGAGGTAACGTTAAACGCTCAATAATAATGTAATGACCTGACTAGATCATAGATGAACAATTGTCCAGACAGAGGCTTGAGTTTGCACATTGACGGTTTATTAAACCAACTTTACACAGGCTACTGTTTGACAGATAACCCACAAGCCAAACGTGACCTTCTCTTGTGAAGTCCAGACGTAAGAGAGAGAGAACAAAAAGCTGAACCTGGTCTTAACTTCCAATGCTCCACCCCCCTGCCCAACCCCCCTCCACGCCACTCCGCCAACCACCAGGATGCCCGGCATCAGAACATTCCAGGCATTCCCGTGATTGGCAGATAGCAGGTTGATTGACATGTCGGACCCCGCGAACACCGGGTACTGGTCAGTACAACACAACCACCTCCTAGCCTAACACATAACACACAGCTGTCTGTGCGGGTCGCTACACAGCCCCCCCACCACAAAGTCCCTCGTCCCCGAGGGAACAAACAAAGTCTCTGAAGCGACCCGGAGGTCTCCTTTGCCTGCGTGGCCGTGATGGTCGCAGAGTGCCCCTCTGGGAACCAGGGGATGAAAGCAGGGATATGGGGGACAAGGAAGCGGGAACGGGTAATACAGTCCGTGGCTCTGGGGAACCACGCGGTGACACAGGGGGGGAGACAGGGGGAGTGGGCTGTCTGGAGCCTTGTCTGCGGCACCTGAGGGTGGGTGCCTGGAGAATGTCATTGCCAGAGAGGGGAATTGTGGGGGTTCCTGGGGTTTGGGGAGAAGAGGCCCCTCTGTATGTGGCTAACCTGTCCCGGTGCAGTGCCACCTTTCTCCCCCTGGGAGGAAGCTGCACCCGGTACACAACCTCCCCTACCCTCTCCAGGACACTGCAGGGTCCCACCCAGTGACTGTCCTACTTGGGGCATCTGCCTTTTTTCCTTAGGGGGCTGTAGACCCAGACCAGCTCCCCAGCCACAAAGTGCCTTCCCCGGGTGTGCACGTCATAGTTCCTTTTCTGCCTCACACCTGCATTCACCAGCTGCTCTCTGGCGAAGGTGTGGGCTGTCTCCAGGCGGTCCTGGAGTCTCCGGGCATACTCCGGCCCCGGAGGAACATGAGGGCTATCCAGGGGCCGACCAAACGCCATCTCCGCAGGGGTGCGGATCTCTCCCCAGCATGAGGAGGGCAGGCGTGCAGGAAGTGGAGTCTTGGACAGCGGAGCGGCATGCCATGAGGACCATAGGCAGGTGCTTGTCCCAGTCATGCTGGTGTTTGGAAGAGACGATGGCCAGCTGCTGTCCAAGCGTTTTGTTGAAGCGCTCCACAAGGCCATCACTTTGAGGATGGAGAGGAGTAGTGCGGGTCTTGTGCATACCCAGCCTCTCACACATGGTGGCGAACACATGGGACTCAAAGTTTCTGCCTTGGTCGCTGTGGATGGACTCTGCAGCTCCAAACCTGCTGAACATCCCCGCTGTCAGGGCGTCGACGATGGTCTCTGCCTCCTGGTCAGGCAGAGCATAGGCCTCGGGCCATTTTGTGAAATAGTCCATGGCCGTGAGCACCCAGCGGTTTCCACTGTCTGTGGTGGGGAACGGCCCAACTACATCCACTCCCACCCTCTCCATGGGAGCCCCCACTGGGAACTGTTGGAGCTGAGCATGAGAGCGGCCTGGGGGCCCTTTCTCGCTGTGCAGTTGTCACAGCGGCGACAAAAGTCCTCCACATCCCTCTTATGCTGCCCCCAGTAGAAGCCCTGACGGAGACGGCGCAGTGTTTTGTGACCCCAAAGTGTCCAGTCCCCACCCCCATGAGTACTCTGGAGCACAGCCTCCCGCAATGCTTTTGGGACCACCACCTGCCACCTCTCCTCTCCCGTAGCTGACTCCTTCCATGCCCGCTGTAGCACGCCATCAGCCAGCCGCAGTCTCTCAAACTTCGACCACAACCCTTTGGTCGCGAGTGAGAGCGCTGTCACCTCTTCCCATGGTGGCCTCACCTGCGCCTCTACCCACTGTAGCACTGGCTGTAGGTCTGTGTCCCGTCCCTGCTGCTGCCGCCATTCAGCCACGTCGACAGTCTGCAGCTCACAGCAGACAGGCCCGCTCGCCCGACACACTGTGGCACAGACACCCTCCTCTGCCCGCAGCTCTCTCTCCCGTCCCTCTCTCCGTTCACAGTGGCGGCAGCCGTCTGCAGTACAGGGCCGACGGGACATGGCGTCGGCGTTGGAGTGGCGTGCCCCTGCCCTGTGCACCACCGTGAAGTCATACGGCTGAAGCTCCTCCAACCAGCGTGCCACCTGCCCCTCTGGCTCTCTGAAAGACATGAGCCACTGGAGAGCAGAGTGGTCAGTCCTTACAGTAAAGGGCAGACCACCCAGGTAGTACTTGAAGTGTTTGACGGAAGCCACAACAGCCAAGAGCTCCCGCCGGGTGACACAGTAGCGGCGCTCATGTTTGTCAAATGTTTTGCTGAAGTACGCCACCACTCTCTCCCCCTCTGGCCCCACCTGGGCCAGCACCCCACCCATGCCCACATTGCTCGCGTCTGTGTCCAGGATAAAGGGCAAGGTGAGGTCAGGGGGCGAGCACGGGGCCTCGATCAGTGCACGTTTGAGGGTGTTGAACGCCTCCTCACACTCCACTGTCCAAGTGAAAGCCTTGTCCTTCGGCAGCAGGCGGTTCAGTGGAGCAGCAACGCTTGAGAAGCCCCGTACAAACCTCCTGTAGTACGAGGCCAGGCCCAGGAAGCTCTTCAGCTGACGCTGGTCGGTGGGGGTGGGCCAGTCTCTGACAGCCCCTACCTTGTCCTCCATGGTGCTGATCCCCTCCTTCCCCACTCGGTGGCCCAAGAAGGACACCTCTCTCCTCATGAAGTGGCACTTCTCGGGGTGGAGCTTCAGACCTGCGGCAGCCACCCTCTCCAGCACACGCCGTAGTGCCCCCAGGGCTGACTGGAAGGAGCTGCCATGGGCCAGGATGTCATCGAGGTATACCAGACACTGCTGTCGGGGGATGCCATCCAGCACCCTGTCCATCAAACGCTCAAAAGTAGCTGGAGCGTTGCACAGGCCAAAGCACAGGACCTTGAACTGCCAGTGTCCTCTGTTAGTGGAGAACGCAGTTTTGGCTCTGGCCTCTGGGGAGAGGGGCACCTGCCAGTAGCCACTGCGGAGGTCTAGTGAGGAGAATCAGGAGGACCCCCTAACCAGGTCCAGCGACTCATCGATACGTGGTATGGGGTATGAGTCCTTCCTGGTTACCTCATTCAGCCGCCTGTAGTCCGCACAGAACCTCAGCTTGCCCCCCTTCTTCGGAACCATGACGACTGGCGCCGCACAGGGGCTGTCTGAGGGCTCAATGAAGTCTGCCCGCTGCATCTCCAACACAGCCTTGTCTGCCGCCTCCTGGCGTGCCAGCGGGAAACGGCGGGGACGCATCTTGATGGGTCGAGCATCACCTGTGTCGATCTCATGCTGCACCAGATGAGTCTGACCCACCTCTTCCTCACTCAACGCAAAGCTGTCTCTGAATTCAAACAGCAACCGCCACAACCATTCCTGCTGCTCGGGGTCAAGACCAACACAGTTCCTCCCCCATATCTCCCTCACTGCAGACAGTGTCCTCTCCTCTCCCATCTGGGGTAGCTGGGCTGGGGGGGTGTGGCCCGGGCTCACAGAGGGCTGTGTCATGGAGGTAGCTGGGGGAATGTAACACACCGCCGTAGGTGACAGGGGGACTGGGGAAAAGTCACACAGAGCTGTGGGGGAGGGGGCGCAGCCATGAGTCTCTGCTGCTTTAACTGTTGGAGTAAAGGGTTTGTTGGGTTGAGTGAATGTGACATTAGGGGGGGCCATGGTGACTTCCGTCCCTCCCTGGAAGCTCAGTGTGCCCCTATTTAGGTCTAACTGGCAGCCTGTGCTCCTAAGAAAGTCCAACCCCAGGATACAAGGGTCCTGCACAGCCGCCACCCACACAGGATGACGCACAGTCCTGCCCCCTACTGTCAGAGTCATTATTCCCTTCCCTTTCATGGGTGCCAGCTCACCTGTGACTGTGCGGAGCTGCACAGTTGTAGGCTCACACTGAGTCCAACCTGGCACAATATCTGGCCTCACCAGGGTTACTGTGGACCCAGTGTCCACCAGGGCGGAGCAGGGCACCCCCTCCACAGTGACAGGGACATGACAAAAGTCCCCAACACAGGTCCGGCCCACCACAACAACAGGCTCCATCCGCTTGCCCTCGTCTGCTTCTGGGGAAGTGGAGCCTTGCTTCCCCGTCTGTGCCGGTGGGCTCCTCCTGAAGATGATGGTGGTTGGGATAGAAAGCCAGGGGTCCGCACTACCCGGTCTATGCGGACCCCGAGCCGTTTCCCTGAGCTCTGGGGGACATGGGGCAATCTCGGCGCAGATGGCCTGGCTGGCCACAACCCCAGCAGACCCTGGGACCAGGGCGTGTGTTTCGTTCCGCCTGTAGCGACACAGCACGAATGAGTTTTGTAATTTCGGCCACCCAAGCAGGCTTTTCCGGCTCCGGCTGCTCTGCCCCCCAGCTCGCACAGAGGGTGTGTGTCCCTGCACCCCCACCAAAGCCCCAGCTGAAGCCCCAGCCCACACCAGCTCCCTCTCCAAAGCCATCTCCAAGGCTGTCTGCAATGACTCAGGATGAGCCAGCTGGGTCTGTATGCGCAGCTCCGTAGGAGAGAGCGCCTGTATGAACTGGTCCCGTGCTAGCTCGCTCTGCACGGAGGGGGGCATGTGAGCATATGCCCGCCGAGAGAGGCTCTCAATGTCATTAGCTAGCACCCGTAGAGGCTCTCCAGGCTGCCTGCGTCTATTACTCAGTTCGGAGCGCAGTAGCCCGGGCTGTACACACTGTCCATAGCGCCTCCTCAGTGCTCCCACTAAAGCACCATAATCATGCCTGTCCTCTGGGCTAATCCATATCAAACAGGCCAGAGCTTCATCCGTGAGGCATAAAGCCAACTGCAGTGCCCTTTCCTCATCCGACCACCCCCTAAAATGAGCTAACAGTTCAAACTGAGCATGAAAAGCTTCCCAATCCGCCTTACCGGAATACTTCGGGGTCTTAACGGATACGGACGCAGCCGGGAACTGGGCGCCGCCATGTTTGTTTACATCCTGAGCCCCAGATTCCTCGTCACGCCGCGTCGACGTCACCACTTCGGTCCGCCCACCAGAATCCGCGCGAAATACAGTCGACGAAGCACTCATGCCCGCTTCAGCCGCCATCGCTCTAACGTCCTCCCTCAAGCGGCCTCTGCGCTCCGACGCCCTGGCGATCTCCTCAGACAGAGCCCCCGACGTCCATTCACACGCACCTCCTTGGCCATAATCGTCCCCTACCTCCACCTTCACTTTCGGATTCCCTCGAAGCATTTTCAATCCCCGTTCTCACCTACGGTAGCTAGCCACATAAGTCAGCTAGCTAGCTGGCTAACTTGTATCAACGTTTTTACTTCTGACACCAATGTAATGACCTGACTAGATCATAAATGAACAATTGTCCAGACAGAGGCTTGAGTTTGCGCATTGACGGTTTATTAAACCAACTTTACACAGGCTACTGTTTGGGCCGTAGCACACGCCAAATAGATGACAGATAACCCACAAGCCAAACGTGACCTTCTCTTGTGAAGTCCAGACGTAAGAGAGAGAGAACAAAAGCTGAACCTGGTCTTAACTTCCAATGCTCCACCCCCTGCCCAACCCCCTCCACGCCACTCCGCCAACCACCAGGATGCCCGGCATCAGAACATTCCAGGCATTCCCGTGATTGGCAGATAGCAGGTTGATTGACATGTCGGACCCCGCGAACACCGGGTACTGGTCAGTACAACACAACCACCTCCTAGCCTAACACATAACACACAGCTGTCTGTGCAGGTCGCTACAATAAGATCAAAAACAACATGGATCCGTACAAATTGACAGACATCCGTTTTTTGTTAAATATCTACTTACATAATTACCACATCCTTAAATTATGATATACATAGTGTGAGTTTGTCTCAATCCAATATTTGAGCGTGTTTAGGTGTTTGTGGTCACCACAGCAGCAGTCTACAAGGCTCGCCCAACTACAAGTTTCTGGCAGTTAAGTTTTTCTTATTACCCAGAGTTGGATGAATTCGTGGATACAATTTTTTAGATCTCTGCATGCAGTGTGTATGAAGTTAAGAGGTAATGATGATAGCCAATGCTGACTAGCATTTGTACAATGACTGAAGACTACAGGTACACCGAATTAAATTTTATTGGTCACATACACATGGTTAGCAGATGTTAATGCGAGTGTAGCGAAATGCTTCTGGTTCTGACAGTGCAGTAATATCTAACAATTCCCCAACAACTACCTAATGCACACACATCTAAAGGGGTGAATGAGAATATGTACATATAAGTATATGGATGAGCGATGGCCGTGCGGCATAGGCAAGGTGCAGTAGATGGTATAAAATACCGTATGTACATGTGACGTGAGCAATGCAAGATATGTAAACATCATTAGAGTAAAATTATTTTAAGTGACTAGTGATCCATTTATTAAAGTATCCAGTGATTGCGTCTCAGTGTAGGCAGCAGCCTCTCTGAGTTAGTGATGGCTATTTAACAGTCTGATGGCCTTGAGATAGAAGCTGGTTTTCAATCTCTCTGTCCCAGCTTTAAATCACCTGTACTGACCTCGCCTTTTGGATGATAGCGGTGTGAACAGGCAGTGGCATATACTACTGTACAGTACTGCTACAGTATCCTTTTAAGGGTGCCAAAGATTCCACTAATGAACTTGAGGTTGAATGTGTGAAACATTGGGTTATGTAGTCTAGCCAGTCCATCAATAGTTTTTACACTGTCTGTTGCCCCTAACTATATCTCATCAGAAGTCATTATCAGTCAACATTATCAAATTGTAAGATCAACATTTTAAAATGCTCCAGCTGACTTGATGGAGAGTTTGTTGTTGCTTGAGAGCTGGTATGTCTGTAAATCAGCTCTGGGTCTCAATTTTATCCAAACTAAGCTTTGTCTGTTTTGGTTGTCAAAGACCACCTCCAAAGGGACTGAAACAAATGGTTCTTGCTGCAGTGCAAGCAGTGCTGCCAGAAACTCGTCACCTTCTTTAAACTCCTTTGTGTGAAAGCTGTTCTACAAATAAACTTGAAAAGGGTTTGCGCTATGCAGTGGTTTGTATTTAACCTAAACGTGCTTAAGTGCCATGGCACACTGTGCAACTGCCCTCAACTCCAGTACAGACTTTTGAAATGGAATATCAGCACTTTTTGTGCAGTTTGGGTAGGATCTGGGCCTCGGGTTTCAGAGGCTACGGAGGGATTCTGTAGCACAGAGTGGTGATTGTACTCAGATGGTGATTGTACTCTGGCTTAGCAGCTCTGCTCGGATTATTACAGTTTGATGAAAGTGTAATAAGGGATTACATCCGCCTCGTGTTGTTAAGACCATTTAGAAGCCTCTAAGTCATAGGATTGCATGTGTTGGCTTTATCAGGGTGGATTTCATAGTAAGAATCATAGTTTCTGTGTGAACCTTGCTTATTTTGCCCAAAAAACCTACCCAGTGTCCAGAAACAATGAAAGTATTCTGAACAATAAGTCTAAATCACAGTTGTATGCAACTTCAGAATCCTGCATTACAACCAAAAAATGTATGTCAAAAAGCTACCACAGCGAGGAAGAGAGAGGTTGGTGGATGCCAATGTGATGTACGAGATTAATGAGAAATAATAATCTCAACCTAGTAGTATTAGTCATCACAGCATCAGCCCAGAAAGATATGAAGCAGGGATTGGACTGTGGGCTGAGGTTCAGAAGCCTGACTATTCTCCTACCCCTATCTTGGGACTTTCATTCCCAGGCCAAAGTTTCTCCCTGAGGGGCCCCAGTGGTAGACAGGATCCAGCTAGTAAGCAGTCCCAGGCCATGAGGCTCTTCCTTAGAATGGATGCATGTCTGAACCTAACTGTTTCCTCAACCATGATTAGGCCTACAACAGTGTAGTCTCTATTTACCATGCTCCCAAGCCTTGTTCATCACTGGGCTGTTGGAGAAGTCTGGAAGTGGAAATCGAGGCTAACAACATCCTGGCTCTGTTGCCCCACGACTATGTCGGGGCCTGAAGGAGAGCCAGAGCCACATCAAGGAGGAGTGCTCCATTCAGAAAAGCTCACTTGTCAACTGTGCTGCTGCTTATGGCTCATTGACATTCCAAGCTTGATGTGCTCTGCATACAAGATCCCAGATGTGTTTGTTTTTGTCCCGTGTAAATATTCATTTATTTTTTGAATACATTGAAATAATTGAATCTCTTTTTTTCCATTTTCAAATTAAATATACCTTCCTGCAACCCGCCTCACTCAATGTGGTACGGATCTGCTATTTTTTTTAAACCTTATAACTAGAATGGCCGATTTAATTAGGGCCGATTTCAAGTTTTCATAACAATCCGAAATCGGTATTTTTGGGCGCCAATTTGATTTTTAATGAAACATTTTATACCTTTATTTAACTAGGGAAGTCAGTTAAGAACACATTCTTATTTTCAATGACGGCGTAGGAACGGTTGGTTAATTGTCTTGTTCAGGGGCAGAACGACAGATTTTCACCTTGTCAGCACGGGGATCCAATCTTGCAACCTTACGGTTAACTAGTCCTACGCTCTAACCACCTGCCTCTCGTTGCACTCCACAACTGCAGTAGAAGCCAAGGTAAGTCGCTAGCTAGCATTAAACTTATCTTATAAAAAACAATAAATCATAATCACGCTGGGGGATGATTTTACAAAAGCGCATTTGCGAAAATGCACAATCGTTGACGACTGTGCCTAACCATAAACACGATGCCTTTCTTAAAATCAATACACAGAAGTATATATTTTTAAACCTGCATATTTAGCTAAAAGAAATCCAGGTTCGCAGGCAATATTAACCAGGTGAAATTGTGTCACTTCTCTTGTGTTCATTGCACGCAGAGTCAGGGTATATGCAACAGTTTGGGCAACCTGGCTCATTGCGAACTAATTTGCCAGAATTGTACGTAATTATGACATAACATTGAAGGTTGTGCAATGTAACAAGAATATTTAGACGTATGGATGGATGCCACCCGTTAGATAAAATACGGAACCGTTCCGTATTTCACTGAAAGAATAAACGTCTTGTTTTCGAGATGATAGTTTCCGGAATCGACCATATTAATGACCTAAGGCTCGTATTTCTGTGTGTTATTATGTTATAATTAAGTCTATGATTTGATAGAGCAGTCTGACTGAGCAATGGTAGGTAGCAGCAGGCTCGTAAGCATTCATTCAAACAGCACTTTCGTGCGTTTTGCCAGCAGCTCTTCGCAAGCACAGCGCTGTTTCTGACTTCAAGCCTATCAGCCTAATGGCTGGTGTAACCGAGGTGAAATTGCTAGCTAGTTAGCGGGGTGCGCGCTAATAGTGTTTCAAAAGTCACTCGCTCTGAGACTTGGAGTAGTTATTCCCCTTGCTCTGCAAGGGCCGTGGCTTTTGTGGACCGATGGGTAACGCTGCTTCGAGTGTGGCTGTTGTCAATGTGTTCCTGGTTCGAGCCCAGGTAGGGGAGAGGAACGGAAGCTATACTGTTACACTGGCAATACTATAGTGCCTATAAAAACATCAAATAGTCAAAGGTATATGAAATACAAATGGTATAGAGAGAAATAGTCCAATAAATACTATATTAACTTCAACCTAAAACCTCTTACCTTGGAATATTGAAGACTCATGTTAAAAGGAACCACCAGCTTTCATATGTTCTCATGTTCTGAGCAAGGAACTTAAACGTTAGCTTTTTTTACATGGCACATATTGCACTTTTACTTCTCCAACACTTTGTTTTTGCATTATTTAAACCAAATTGAACATGTTTCATTATTTATTTGAGGCTAAATTGATTTTTATTGATGTATTATATTAAGTTAATATAAGTGTTCATTCAGTATTGTTGTAATTGTCTGATTTAATCGGTATCGGCGTTGAAAAATCATAATTGGTCGACCTCTACTTATAACTGGAACCTCCATCAGAGCTAGTTAGCTACGAGCTATTTAGTCATTGTTAGCCACTGCTAGCGGTCTTTACCTATAGCTCAGACACCAGCCACTTTAGCCCATATAATACCTGCCAGTTTGCACAGCGTGATATCAGCCCTGAGCATATTGGACTGCTTTTTTTCCCTCCACGATATCACCGGAATCCTGCCGCAAGCTCTGGACCATTACACTGGATCATTGCAGCTAGCTAGCTGCTACCGAGTAACTATTGTCCAAAAGCATGCACCAGTTAGCCTCGAGCTAGGTCCATCTCCCGGCTAGTAAACGAAGTACACCAACTACAATACCTCTCTTGCCAATTGGCCTGGACCCTTTGTCGACACGGAGCCCCGCCGATCCATCACGACTTGTCCCGTCAGTAGAGGTAGTCATCTTAAATAAGCATGCCCCTTTCAAATTTAGAACTAATGACAGCTATAGCCATTAGTTCACTCCAGACTTGACTGCCCTTGACCAGCACAAAAACATCCTGTGGCGTCCTGCACTGGCATCGGATAGTCTGCGCGATATGCAACTTTTCAGGGAAATCAGGAACCAAAATACTCACACAGTTGGTTAGTTAGGCTAGTTCCAAAAAGTTTTGGGACACTGTAAAGTCCATGGAGAATAAGAGCACCTCCTCCCAGTTGCCCACTGCACTGAGGCTAGGAAACACTGTCACCACTGATAAATCCACGATAATCGAGAATTTCAATAAGCATTTCTCTACGGCTGGCCATACTTTCCACCTGGCTACCCTAGCCAACAGCTCTGCACCCCCCGCAGGAACTGGCCCAAACCCCTCGCTTCTCCTTCACCCAAATCCAGACAGCTGATGTTCTGAAAGAGCTGCAAAATAGCTCGTAGCTAACTAGCTCTGATGGAGGTTCCAGTTATAAGTAGAGGTCGACCAATTATGATATTTTTCCCCCTACAAATCAGCTGGGCTGGACAATCTGGACCCTTTATTCCGAAAAGTATCCGCCGCCAACCTCAAACTTCAACCTCTTTCGTATCATCTGAGATTCCTCAATATTGGAAAGTGACTGCTGTCATCCCCCTCTTCAAAGGGGAAGACACTCTAGACCCAAACTGTTATAGACCTATATCCATGCCTTTCTAAAGTCTTCGAAAGCCAAGTGACCAAACAGATCACCAACCATTTCGAATCCCACCGTACCTTCTCCGCTATGCAATCCGGTTTCTGAGCTGGTCGAGAGCGTGGCTGAGGTGCACCCAACGTCCTAAACGGTATCATAACCGCCATCAATAAGAGACAATACTGTGCAGCCGTCTTCATCGACCTGGCCAAGGCTTTCGACTCTGTCAATCACCGTATTCTTATCGGCAGATTCAATAGCCTTGGTTTCTCAAATGACCGCCTTGCCTGTTTCGCCAACTACTTCTCAGAGTTCAGTGTGTCAAATCGGAGGGCCCGTTGTCCGGAACTCTGGCAGTCTCTATGGGGGTGCCACAGGGTTACAGCCTCTACAAGGCTGTCCTCTTTTCCCTCTCTTCCACCCCCTCTTCTTTCCCTCCTTTCTCCTGAGAAACTGGTAGAATTATATCTCTGCATGTCATGTTTGACTGGACGAACTTGTTCTATGGCAGTGTCTGAGAGTCCTTATCCATTGTGTTCTCCCTCAGGTTGCAGGAGCTGACAGTCTGCTCAGAAGACACTGTGGATGTGCACGATATAGAGCTCATGCAGTACATCAACGTGGACTGCTCCAAACTTAAAAGACTGCTCCAAGGTAGCTACACACTCACTCAATTCCTTGTTTGTCATACTCGTTTTTAAATAGTTTTTTGCTAATACTCTATTACTTTTTACTACATCCTCTCAGAAACGGTATTAAAATTCAAAGCCCTGAAGAAACCTGCCCAACTTGCCGTCATTAACAGTTTGGAAAAGGTTTGTGCACCAATATATCTATATTCAGTGCTGCTGTTTTGTGTTTATGAAGTTGGTGTATTATTATATACTACATGGCCAAAGGTATGTGGACACCCCTTCAAATGAGTGGTTTGGCTATTTCAGCCACACCAGTTGCTGACCGGTGAGCCGTGAAGTGATGGGCCACAAGCTCACAGAATGGGACCACTGAGTGCTGAAGTGCGTAGTGTACTTGCCTGTTTTTGGTTGCAATACTCACTACCGAGTTCCAAACTGCCTCTGGAAGCAACATCAGCACAAAAACTGATGTTGGGCCGAGCAGACGCACACAAGCCTAAGATCACCATGCACAATGGCAAACGTCGGCTGAAGTGGTGTAAAGCTCATCACCATTGGACTCTGGAGCAGTGGAAACGTGTTCTCTGGAGTGATGAATCACGGTTCACTATCTGGCAGTCCGACTGACAAATCTGCATGTGGATGCCAGGAAAATGCTACCTGCCCCAATGCGTAGTGTCAAGTGTACAGTTTGGTGGAGGAGGAACAATGGTCTGTGGCTGTTTTTCATGGTTCAGGCTAGGCCCCTTAGTTCCAGTGAAGGGAAATCTAAACTCTACAGCTTACAATGACATTCTAGGCGATTCTGTGCCTACAACTTTGTGGCAACAGTTTGGAGATGGCCCTTTCCTGTTTCAGCATGACAATGCCCCCATGCACAAAGCAAGGTCCATACAGAAATGGTTTGTTGAGACCGGTGTGGTAGATCTTGACTGGCCTGCACAGAGCCCTGACCTCAACCCCATCGAACACCTTTGGGATGAATTGGAACGCCGACTGCGCGCCAGGCCTAATCGCACAACATCAGTGCCCAACCTCACTAATGCTCTTGCAGCTGAATGGAATCAAGTTTCCGCAGCAGTGTTTGAACATCTAGTGGAAAGCCTTCCCAGTAGAGTGGAGGCTGTTATTGTAGCAAAGGGGGACCAACTCCTTATTAATGCCCATGATTTTAGAATGGGATGTTTGACGACCAGGTGTCCACATACCATTGAACATGTAGTGTATTATTCATGGTATTCACTACTGCCACCTCTTGGCTGCTGGTGAAATGTTTAAAATACAATTTTCCACTTTGAGGACATCACAGGTTGCAGGTTTCCATTGATGCAGGTTTCCATTGATGCAGGTTTCCATTGATGCAGGTTTCCATTGATGCAGGTTTATTGGAAAAAACATTGAAATGTGTAATGAAATGGCAGCTATAGGAAAAATGCTCTAAAGATTGACACCATTTTTTAAACTTTCTTTATTGCTACAAATGATGATAGAAGCAATGTTTTTCAAATAAATGTTGATTGCCGAATAGTGTTGACGGTACGCAGAGCACTATGCAAGTTTTACTATCCCATTATTTCAGATCAACTGCAGTGCAAGGTTCACCATGACAATAAATTGGCACATAGAAATTATTAGACTATGGCAGATTAGTAAATTCTTGCGCTCTATCCATGCTGGCCTTTGTGGGCTACCTGAGACAGATGGCTGGGAGGGAATCCAGGCTGTCGCCATTTTATTCATGTGCAATTTGCCTAAATGGATAATGGAAACACTTCAACTCCTTCATGTTTATTCAACACTAGGTTTTTGTGAAAACGTCTTCAGTTTGATATGCCTATGGCTACCCCTTAGACTTTTATAGTGCAACTTTTGTGCTAGTGCTACCGCTATGGAGCTATGACCATTTTGCTAATACCTATCCAATCCTTTCAGACCTTCACAAAGCCCCTTGCGTAAGGGTTAATTGGGAAATTGGTTCATTTGGAATATTGTAGACGGTCACATACAGACACTTATCTATCCCATCAGGCCCTGCTCTTCAACCCCACCAAGTCCTTCTCTCGCGGGGCAGGCAGCCAGAACGCAGACGTGGACCTCATGATCGACTGCTTCGTCTCCTGTTTCCGTATCAACCCTCACAACAATCAGCACTTTAAGGTCAGTCAGTCTGCTCAGCGCATTGGCAGAAAATGTGCAGACCATGTCTGAATGATACCTCGGTGTCAAGCGGCTTTTTGACGAAACATTAATAAAGACAATCTCTTCAGGTCTGTTTGGCCTCCGCCTCCCCCTCTACCTTTCACTTTGTCCTGGTCAACTCCCTGCACAGAATCATCACCAATGTAAGTTTGTACCGTCTCCACTACTACTTCCTACCAAGTTCAGTCGAAGTACATTTGATACGACCGTGCTGTTCTCATTGGCCTTTCCCACAGCAGTGCAATATTAATGATCTTCAATCAATCAATCAAATTTTATTTATATAGCCCTTCGTACATCAGCTGATATCTCAGAGTGATGTACAGAAACCCAGCCTAAAACCCCAAACAGCAAGCAATGCATGTGTAGAAGCTTGTATACTGTTGTTCAGGTTAGTTATCATTGTTTTAGTTCACAATGGAGCCCCTAGATCCACTCTGCATACCCCTGTTACCTCCTTTGTCCCACCCCCCACACATGCGGTGACCTCACCCATTACAACCAGCATGTCCAGAGATACAACCTCTCTCATCATCACCCAGTGCCTGGGCTTACCTCCGCTGTACCCGCACCCCACCATACCCCTGTCTGCGCATTATGCCCTGAATATATTCTACCATGCCCAGAAACCTGCTCCTCTTATCCTCTGCCCCCAACGCTCTAGGCGACCAGTTTTGATAGCCTTTAGCCGCACCCTCATACTACTCCTTCTCTGTTCCGCGGGTGATGTGGAGGTAAACCCAGGCCCTGCATGCCCCCAGGTACCCTCATTTGTTGACTTCTGTGATCGAAAAAGGCTTGGTTTTATGCATGTCAACATCAGAAGCCTCCTCCCTAAGTTTGTTTTACTCACTGCTTTAGCACACTCTGCTAACCCTGATGTCCTTGCCGTGTCTGAATCCTGGCTCAGGAAGGCCACCAAAAATTCAGAGATTTCCATACCCAACTATAACATCTTCCGTCAAGATAGAACTGCCAAAGGGGCGGAGTCGCAGTCTACTGCAGAGATAGCCTGCAAAGTAATGTCATACTTTCCAGGTCCATACCCAAACAGTTTGAACTACTAATTTTGAAAATTACTCTCTCCAGAAACAAGTCTATCACTGTTGCCGCCTGCTACCGACCCCCGTCAGCTCCCAGCTGCGCCCTGGACACCATTTGTGAATTGATCGCCCCTCATCTAGCTTCAGAGTTTGTTCTGTTAGGTGACCTAAACTGGGATATGCTTAACACCCCGGCAGTCCTACAATCTAAGCTAGATGCCCTCAATCTCACTCAAATCATCAAGGAACCCACCAGGTACAACCCTAACTCTGTAAACAAGGGCACCCTCATAGACGTCATCCTGACCAACTGGCCCTCCAAATATACCTCCGCTGTCTTCAACCAGGATCTCAGCGATCACTGCCTCATCGCCTGTATCCGCCACGGAGCCGCAGTCAAACGACCACCCCTCATCACTGTCAAACGCTCCCTAAAACACTTCTGTGAGCAGGCCTTTCTAATCGACCTGGCCCGTGTATCCTGGAAGGACATTGACCTCATCCCGTCAGTTGAGGATGCCTGGTCATTCTTTAAAAGTAACTTCCTCACCATTTTAGATAAGCATGCTCCGTTCAAAAAATGCAGAACCAAGAACAGATACAGCCCTTGGTTCACTCCAGACCTGACTGCCCTCGACCAGCACAAAAACATCCTGTGGCGGACTGCAATAGCATCGAATAGCCCCGTGATATGCAACTGTTCAGGGAAGTCAGGAACCAATACACGCAGTCAGTCAGGAAAGCTAAGGCCAGCTTCTTCAGGCAGAAGTTTGCATCCTGTAACTCCAACTCCAAAAGTTCTGGGACACTGTGAAGTCCATGGAGAACAAGAGCACCTCCTCCCAGCTGCCCACTGCACTGAGGCTAGGAAACACGGTCTCCACCGATAAATCCATGATTATCGAAAACTTCAATAAGCACTTCTCAACGGCTGGCCATGCCTTCCGCCTGGCTACTCCAACCTCGGCCAACAGCTCCGCCCCCGTAGTTCCTCACCCAAGCCTCTCCAGGTTCTCCTTTACCCAAATCCAGATAGCAGATGTTCTGAAAGAGCTGCAAAACCTGGACCCGTACAAATCAGCTGGGCTTGATAATCTGGACCCGCTATTTCTGAAACTATCTGCCGCCATTGTCGCAACCCCTATTACCAGCCTGTTCAACCTCTCTTTCATATCGTCTGAGATCCCCAAGGATTGGAAAGCTGCCGCAGTCATCCCCCTCTTCAAAGGGGAGACACCCTGGACCCAAACTGCTATAGACCTATATCCATCCTGCCCTGCCTATCTAAGGTCTTCGAAAGCCAAGTCAACAAACAGGTCACTGACCATCTCGAATCCCACCGTACCTTCTCCGCTGTGCAATCTGGTTTCCGAGCCGGTCACGGGTGCACCTCAGCCACACTCAAGGTACTAAATGATATCATAACCGCCATCGATAAAAGACAGTACTGTGCAGCCGTCTTCATCGACCTCGCCAAGGCTTTCGACTCTGTCAATCACCAAATTCTTATCGGCAGACTCAACAGCCTCGGTTTTTCGGATGACTGCCTTGCCTGGTTCACCAATTACTTTGCAGACAGAGTTCAGTGTGTCAAATCGGAGGGCATGCTGTCCGGTCCTCTGGCAGTCTCTATGGGGTGCCACAGGGTTCAATTCTCGGGCCGACTCTTTTCTCTGTATATATCAATGATGTTGCTCTTGCTGCGGGCGATTCCCTGATCCACCTCTACGCAGACGACACCATTCTATATACTTTCGGCCCGTCATTGGACACTGTGCTATCCAACCTCCAAACGAGCTTCAATGCCATACAGCACTCCTTCCGTGGCCTCCAACTGCTCCTAAACGCGAGTAAAACCAAATGCATGCTTTTCAACCGATCACTGCCTGCACCCGCATGCCCGACTAGCATCACCACCCTGGATGGTTCCAACCTTGAATATGTGGACATCTATAAGTACCTAGGTGTCTGGCTAGACTGCAAACTCTCCTTCCAGACTCACATCAAACATCTCCAATCAAAAATCAAATCCAGAGTCGGCTTTCTATTCCGCAACAAAGCCTCCTTCACTCACGCTGCCAAGCTTACCCTAGTAAAACTGACTATCCTACCGATCCTCGACTTCGGCGATGTCATCTACAAAATGGCTTCTAACACTCTACTCAGCAAACTGGATGCAGTCTATCACAGTGCCATCCGTTTTGTCACTAAAGCACCTTATACCACCCACCACTGCGACTTGTATGCTCTAGTCGGCTGGCCCTCACTACATATTCGTCGCCAGACCCACTGGCTCCAGGTCATCTACAAGTCCATGCTAGGTAAAGCTCCGCCTTATCTCAGTTCACTGGTCACGATGGCAACACCCATCCGTAGCACGCGCTCCAGCAGGTGTATCTCACTGATCATCCCTAAAGCCAACACCTCATTTGGCCGCCTTTCGTTCCAGTACTCTGCTGCCTGTGACTGGAACAATTGCAAAAATCGCTGAAGTTGGAGACTTTTATCTCCCTCACCAACTTCAAACATCAGCTATCCGAGCAGCTAACCGATCGCTGCAGCTGTACATAGTCTATTGGTAAATAGCTCACCCTTTTTCACCTACCTCATTCCCATACTGTTTTTATACTGTTTTTATTTATTTACTTTTCTGCTCTTTTGCACACCAATATCTCTACCTGTACATGCCCATCTGATCATTTATCACCAGTGTTAATCTGCAAAATTGTATTATTCGCCTACCTCCTCATGCCTTTTGCACACATTGTATATAGACTGCCCATTTTTTTCTACTGTGTTATTGACTTGCTAAATTGTTTACTCCATGTGTAACTCTGTGTTGTCTGTTCACACTGCTATGCTTTATCTTGGCCAGGTCGCAGTTGCAAATGAGAACTTGTTCTCAACTAGCCTACCTGGTTAAATAAAGGTGAAATAAATAAATAAAAAAGCACGGTGGCTAGGAAAAACTCCCTAGAAAGGCCAAAACCTAGGAAGAAACCGAGAGAGGAACCAGGCAATGTGGGGTGGCCAGTCCTCTTCTGGCTGTGCCGGGTGGAGATTATAACAGAACATGGCCAAGATGTTCAAATGTTCATAAATGACCAGCATGGTCGAATAATAACAAGGCAGAACAGTTGAAACTGGAGCAGCAGCACAGTCAGGTGGACTGGGGACAGCAAGGAGTCATCATGTCAGGTCGTCCTGGGGCACGGTCCTTGGGCTCAGGTCCTCCGAGAGAGAGAAAGAAAGAGAATTAGAGAGAGCATATGTGGGGTGGCCAGTCCTCTTCTGGCTGTGCCGGGTGGAGATTATAACAGAACATGGCCAAGATGTTCAAATGTTCATAAATGACCAGCATGGTCAAATAATAGTAAGGCAGAACAGTTGAAACTGGAGCAGCAGCATGGCCAGGTGGACTGGGGACAGCAAGGAGCCATCATGTCAGGTAGTCCTGGGGCATGGTCCTAGGGCTCAGGTCCTCCGAGAGAGAGAGAAAGAAAGAAGGAGAGAATTAGAGAACGCACACTTAGATTCACACAGGACACCGAATAGGACAGGAGAAGTACTCCAGATATAACAAACTGACCCTAGCCCCCCCGACACAAACTACTGCAGCATAAATACTGGCTATCCTCTTCATCCTTTAGTCTGATCTGGACTGGTGGCCTAAGATTGATGCAGTGTCCTGCTACTCTGGAGAGCTGCGACTAATGTTCTCAGACACTCTGAGCCGAGTGATGCAAGGCCTTCACACACATGC